>NW_020525762.1:0-96547 GCF_003368295.1 Carassius auratus
ATGTATTAATATTTTGAATTGGCTTTTATTTTTATTTTATTTTGGTTTCAATCTATTTAAGTTTCATTAATTTTGAACTTTTTTCTCTATAGTTTATTTTATTTTTATTTAAGTTTTAGTTTTTAAATTCATATTCTTTAAATTATTTGCCAAGGCAACGTTTACGGTTTCTTTTTTTTTCTTTTTTAAGTTAACATTTTTTCCATCTAATATTTATATTTAAGCTTTATTTCAATTAATGCAAAATATTTTTTAACAGTTTTAGCAGTAGTAACAATGAATAGACCTTCTGAGTGGCTAGCCACAGTTTGCTTGGATTTTATACAAAATTTGGACATTAATCTTAGTGGTCAATGGAAAATACATGTATCTAGTTTACTTGCTTTGTGCTTGAAAACAAAACTCTGAATGCATTTTAAAAAATTAAATGCCACTAATCCAGCAATTTTTTAAATAACGGATGCATTATTAATCTCATTTCTAACAGTCCACTTAATTCTTTTCAAACTGGTTTTGTTTCCAGGTGGACTGATTAAAAAAAGCTGTACACATCAATTCCCAGAGGTTGGATTGCAGTCGGGCAACTTCACGGACCATTGTGAAAATTTCCAGTTTTGCTTGCAATATTCATCAGATGGTCAGTAAACAGACTGCAGGCGGCTCAAGGGAGACTAGGACACTGCCTCGTCTAATGCACACAAACACAAAGCTCAACATATTCAAACCAGCCATCTGGGTTCATCTGCCCTCTTCTTCCGATATGCAAGATGACGAGACACAGGACATCTGTTAATACCCGACTCTTACTTAAAAACTCACTCATGTAGTAACCAGCGAGGATGGTAAGGCAAATGTCAAAGAAAAGTCGCTTTCTGCCTATTAAATGACAAGCCCAAAGCTCCAATTATCTAAGCCTTCATAAATTTTAACTACAGGAAATAAAAGGCTGCCAAATCTCAGCAGCCGTCTTGAGCTGTCTTTGTCTAGTAAAGTTTTATTTTCCCTTCATATTTTCAAAAGTGTCAGTGGGAGAGGAGTGGGCATCCTATCCCAGTTCAGCTTGTGTCATAATTGAGAGCTGGTGGGTCAGAGCGTGGCCCAGGTTTAAACGTGACTCCTTTGGAGATTATGATAGCCGATCCAGTGGGCTGTGATGGGCCGCAGCAGGCCCTGGCTAATGAGAAGGCTGTTCAGGGCCTGTGGAGAGAAACGTGGGTTCTAACACCACCGTCTCCTGTGCGGGACAATGAGCCTAAAGCAAAACCAATTCACTGGCAATGTTCAGGGACGTTTCACAGAGTGACCCGCATATGCATCATTAAGTCCCAAAAGCTTAGGACAACATCATATTGCTTCTAGCCTGAGGGAGAAGGGCGGATAGACAGGACGTGTACTGAGATGATGTGGCCAGAAGAGGGAGTGACAGATCAAACAAAGAATTATGAAACGCCAATTAACCCAGAAGTTACTTCAGTAAAGGCAAACACTGCCCCTCTGCAGGACACATCATGTGTTTTACAATAAACCACTGGTGACAACACAAGTGATCTCAGCCAAGGGGAAAAACATAGCCGGCATTGTGAAGGCTTTGACAATAAGTGCAAGAACCGTACTGACACCGGTGGTTTGACCCTTGGGGGAAAAAAAGCAAAAGAAAAAACCCCCGGGTTCTTACTTGTTTCCTCTGATGCCTTCCTCTGCGAACTGCGGCAAGACCTTCGGCCACCAGGGACTCTGCGATATTTTCGCCTGTGGTGTCTTTGGAGAGATCAAGTGTGTTACTAGAACAACTTTACAATTAACACACATTTCAGATCAGAACTGCCGGAGTGAGATTATTTTGGGGAAAATAACGTCACTCACCTTTTCCCAGGAAGACAATGCCGTATTCCCTGCCTTGAGGGGTTTTATTCTCCACGGTGAAGCAGACCTCTTTGCCGATTACCTTCTTGCGCAAAAACTCTCTTGCCTGGAAGCCCATGGCTGCAAAGAACACACAAACACACACACACACACAAACACACACACAGCTATTTAAAGCCATTCAGAACTGGAGGATGTTCATTAGCTACTAAAAAAAAACTCCATACCCTCAAGAAAACTTGAAAAGGTGTGTAACAAGTGTATAAATCACAAAAGATTAAAGGTTTAGAAACAATGAATTTATAGTGATTTTAGAAACATGGCTTATTGTCTAAAAACTTATTTTACATCTTATTCTTATTTTTCATGGCATTTGGCAGACATCAGATTCACGTTGATCATTCACAATGTAGATCAAACAGCAAAATTTCAACAATACTGATAAAAGTAATGCTGAATTAGGAGTTAAATTTATTGGGATAATAGCATCTTATTTGTTAACATTAATTAATGCATAAAAAAAACATGAACCAAATTTTTTTTTACAGCTTTTATTAATATTTGTTCATGTTAGTTCACAGTATATTAAATGTTAACAGATACAAGCTTACATTTTAATAATGTATCAGTAAGTTTTGAAACAATATTGACTATAAATAATGAAATGCTTTATAAATATTGTTCATGTTAATGAATATAGTTAATTCATGTTAACAAAAGAAACCTTATATGCACCACAAAACTGATATTAACTCTGTTTGACTAAAGTTATTAGATCCAAAAATAGGTTATCGTTAGGTTATAGGTTAATAGGTAATTAATATGTTTGACAGAAATACAAATACAAAACACACACACTGGCCTGAGATGGATTTTTGTTTTTTTGTTTTTTTTTTAGTTTGACATGCACATACTTATTCCAAATTTTTGGTTTGGTAAGACATTTAAAAAATATTTTAGGTCTCTTACGCTCACAAGGCAACATTTATTTGAAGAAAAACGCAGTAAAAAGTAATATTGCAACCCTACATGCACAAAATGGTAGAAGGCGGCCAGCAGTAGATGGCTAGTTTCATTTTTTTGTTTACTAACCAGACTAGATCAGGTCTGATGAGTTGCTGGGAATGAATATTAATAACGCTTTCTTCTCTCACTTATCTGCTAAAATCAAATGTGGATGGCAATAGGCGTTTGCATATTCGTTTCACCCATACTGAAGGAACTGGCAGTGGCTTCTGCTTAAAGACTGAAAAACTATCATTTGACAGGAAAATACAACAAAGAACACCATTTACATGTTGCATGTAAATTCTGGCATGCAAGACTCCCTCTCTCTTTTTGTGTGTGTGAGAGAGAAACTGAGTGTTCCCACCCCAGCCACAGTGAGTCAGATGATACGCACTAGAGTGCATCTAATACACTGCACATTCATTGATATCAAGGGGAACAGTGTGCTGTGCAATAACTAACGACAGACATTTAGTCACCTAGCATTAAAATTATTGCACTTGCCAACTGATTATGCAAAATTGACTTCTATACTCTTTGTGTCCTGCTTGTGTCCCACAGCCCTCTCACAGCTGATGAAACATTCATCTTTTTGAAAAAACAATTAAACTTGACTTAGAAACTACATTTCTATTGCTTTCCATGTTTAAGGACTTTGTATTATTTCTGTTTTATGCACTTTTAAAGTTTGAACACATTAAAAGCATAATTTACAAATTGTGAACACACCATGTATATACTGTGCAAATATTTATTTTTATAAGAGACACAGTGGCCTCCACTTCCATTTTATATCAATTTCCCAAGAAACTGTTATTTTAATTTATTTTATTATTATTTAGTTTTGTTTTTGGTGCTCTTTAACTCAGTGGATGAAATTGCTGCTTTATTTGCAATAAAATAGTATTATAATTATTATGTTTATTATGACGAACGTCTTAAAGAAAAAAGAAAGTAATTTAAGGGCCAGAGAGAGCAGCTCCATGCAGGGTTGTGGTTTACCTCATCTGGTGTGTCCTTGGTGGTCTGGTTGACCCTGAATTGCGCGACGGGCGAGAGCTCCGGCTCGGATGTTACTCAGGTTGATCTGTCGTTCTGGAGGGGGCCCTCCTCGCGGCTGACCCCTAACGATGACAGCACAACCAGACAAGACCTGCAAGGGAAAACAAATCAATGTGAGTGCTTAATGTTTCATAAATAGTTTATTATTCCAGTCAGGTCAATAATGATGAGCGTTGTAATTGTACTGGCATAGGCATGCATGATGCAAACAATCAATCTGCAAGTCAAACACTGAATGTCTGAGCGATCTGATCGAGGCCATAATTCCTTTAAGACCTGCTTGTTTGTGTTTGGTCAATAGTTAAACAACTATTACACCCACTAACCAAAGATAACATCAGTCAAACAATCACTACTGTGTTAATCTCAGTTTGAGGCCTCAGCTTTAGCAGCCCTAAACAAATGCAACTTAAAACACTCAGGGGAGACCTTGCCCCTCTGAGATCAATGAATATGTGTATTCACATTACCATTTTAACCAGTGCTTGCTCTCTGAGATGTTTTACAGAACTAATGTTTACAGGTCTCATCATGTTTTTTGCCTGAAACAGCTTTTACAGATATCTAGGAGTGGCTTATCCAATCAAAATGTCAGATCAGACTCCTGAGACACATCAGCACCATTACGAAATGATTACATTAACTGACTGAATGATGACTTTGATTCTGGGGCCATTTTAGCCTAATTTAAGAATACATTTCTGCTTCAGTCCTGTTTGAAAATATTTTTATTCAAACGCAAAGCCACATGTCACAAACATTAATTGCTGTCAGTGTTATGATGATCATGTTAAAACTTCACCTAAACGTATTAAATATCTAATAAAACAAGAAAGTGGAAGCCAAACAGGGAAGAGTTAATGTTTTCCTTTAGAAAGGGCTTGAAAGCAGAAGGCCTGTCTAATTACTGACTGTATGGAAGAATATACGGACCTCCGTCACCACAGTCTGGGGCGGAAATATCCATGAATTTCCCAAATCCAACATGCTTTAATTTAACAAGAGATTGAGCAAGACTGGGAAGTACTCTGCTCATTTTAAACAGTGAAATGGCACGTTTAAGCAAAATCAAAGCTTTATGAGAGAGGCCACGCCATTTCGTTTACAATAACTTACAATGGGAACCATTTCAACCAGATATTATAGTGTCAGATATCATTTTAATTAGGGGGATGTACAGCCCCGTGTAACTGATAATACTGAATGAATCAATTATCTGGAATTCTTAATCATGGGTTCGATCTATGAAATCAATATAATAATCGTCAAATACAAAATGTATTTTCTACAAACTAGCGAAAAGAGGTTTTTCCTATTAGGTTTAGCTTCTTTTATTGTTTTGGCTAAAAAATAAGCTAGCATGTTTTTAATGTAATAACACTGATTGCATTTTGGCGTCAACTATGGCTACCCGGACACACTAATTGACGTCAGAGACAATTTATGGTGACGTATAACAATAACCGATTAAATTGTTACAATAATTATAAAACTTAATATTACTCATAAATGAGTTTAATAACGCCTGTCCCCGAGTGTTTTTTTTTCTCCATGCAAGTTAGCGTTTACGTCCAGAGTCTCTCGCGTTACTGTCCCGAGTTTCTCCATTTACAGTTGTCTAAAGACCTACGTGTCAGTTTGTCATATCTGCTCCCCCTTCACTCACCAGAGCAGACAAAGTAAACAGTCCAAAACTGCGACGCCTTGGCTAGTAAGGGGGCCTGAGGAAGCGGACCACTCATTACTGAGTCTTACAGAAACACACAGAAACACTGTAAAGCGCGAGCGCCTGCATAAAACTGCGCTCGAGCGGTTCCTCAAGTGCACACACGAGACCTCACACGTCAGACTAGCAGAACAAACCTGAACTTTGAACTTCAGTTAAAAAAAAAAAAATGTAGTAGCACACCATTCATGTGGGTCGGTCATTCCAGATTATGACTTTGACAGGCTGCGCTTGAGTGAGTGAGCAGGTGTTTATGAACGACAGTTATTCATTCACTGCAGGCACCCATATTTTCTTCAACTTTATTCAGTGCACTCAAACCCTGACAAAGGAACCGAGAACAATGAATGTGTAAAAATTACTTCTGACCACAAGAAATTAAGTCTCTCACAAATACTTGCATATTGAGAAATCAAGCTTAGCGGAATAAAAAAAAAAAAGACCAGATTTTTTTATTTGTAAAAACACTTCCCGAAGCTCTAAACGAATCGATTGGGCAAGTGAATGATTCAATAAGCGCTATCATAATAACGCACAAAACATTCACGAGCCGCCACCTACTGGCGTGAAGACTGTAACCGGACTATCAGAGAATGAATCTTTTGGTGAACCGACTCAAAAGATTCGAGTTACTAGACTGAATTGATGTCTTGGCGTTAGCCCTCCATTAAACCAGGATTCAGCCCACAAATCTGCGGTTTACCCTAGCTTTTTAGATTAAATCAGTGTTATAACTGTTAACGACGCTCAGTGTTCAACCAACTATCAGAGTTTGTTTAGAAATATGAGCCTCTTTACAAATATTTTTAAAAATATTTAGACTCCGCGACTGGTATATAACAATGTTTGGCATCCTTTACAACAGCAAAAGAAAGACGTCAAAAGTTGAAGGAAACTTTGAATATAATGCTGCATAGCTGGCCATCTGGACCCCAGCTGAAGAGCGCTCAACTTCTCTCAATCTCTGCTGCTCTTGGAAACCACTGAAAGACTCGTCAAAAAGTCTAAATAACTGAAGGAGAAGCAAACAGCTGCATGATGCGTGCCTGACATAGAACATCTGAACTTTTGAAGTCTTCGCCGTCACTTCTTCCCCCGTGAGCACCCCCAGACCAACACTTGTGTCCCGTGTGCTCTCCTACCGTCTTCACTATTCCCCTCTGCAGCTGTGGAGCTGAAGCTGGGGTGGACTGAACTTGTGCCGCTGCTGCAGATGCCATGTCCGCTGGACTGAGTGAGTACTCCGTTGGGGAGGGAAGAGAAAGAGGTAAAGGAACCGGGAGAATCCTACGAGACGCCTCTACTGCGAGCCGAGGAAGGGAAGAGAGACCGAGCACGACTGATCACGCTTTTGCTTAACCGGAAGCACAGCGTGAGGATGTACACGTCGAAATGTAGCACTTCCTCGGTCACCGCGTCACACTCGTGCGCTGAATGGGGCGATCTGCTTGTGACGCTAGAAGGCGAGTGATGACATCCGGTGAGAGGGGAGGTGCGACACGTCAGCACAGATTTGAAAAAAGTTTGTGCACGTATACAACACACCCCTTAAATGTCTAAGGTTTTTAATTCATCTGGGTTCTTTTTCTAACTGGGCCACTGTTTCATTCATGCTTACATTCTTTAGAGGCTATAATTGGGCGCGTATGACTTTGAATGAGCATATGTTCACTGAAGATATAGCCTACAGATATAGGTTTATTACTGGACATGTAAATATGGAGGCCCAAAACCTGCAGAAAGAAAGAAAGAAAAAAGAAATTGTAATTTTAATTAAATTTATCCCTGAATTTATTGTATTATTTTTCCCTTCATTTATTATTTTCTATATTTCTTTTAATTTTATTATTTAAAAAGAAAAAAAAAACAAATATGTATGTATATATATATATATATATATATATATATATATATATATATATATATATATATATATATATATATATATATATATGTTTTATTTATATATATATATATATGAATCATCTATCTATCTTTCTGTCCATCTGTCTATACTATTCTGCATTCAACATGAAAATGAGACAGACATAACTCCAATGTATGGCCTTTGTGCCTGTATGAAAGTAATTTTTCACAATTCATTTCGTTATTCATTTTAAAAATCACATGACTCTATTAACAATGTAAGTGCCTTGAAAATAAAACTTTTTATTATCAAACCGTATGGCATTTCAAAAGACAACAATAGGCCTTATATAAGATTTGCTCATTTAATTCGGGTCTCTCGCATAATTAATACTTCGGTGGGTTTCACCATTATGCATGCTTCATGACTGACATTCATGATTCGACATTAATGAAAAGACTCATGCTGTAGTATGAATGAAATAAGAGTTCGATCTATCTATGAACACTTTTAATGATGTTGCTGAGGTGCTCAATGACCACTGGATGACGCCATTTGACAAATTACCTTTTTATTGATGTCTAACTCAATATTCCGCATCTTTATGCTTATAGGTGTATTTCAAAAATTTGAATATCATGGAAAAGTTCTTTATTTTTTGTAATTTAATTAAAAATTTATATTCTACATTCAATGCACACAAACTGAAATATTTGTATAATAGTTTTTTGTTTTAATTCTGTTGGTTATGACTTACAACTTAGGAAAAATTAAAACTCAGTATCTCAAAAAATGTGAATATTTTCTCAAAGATCAATCAAAAAAAAAAAAAAAAAAAAAGATTGAAAGAAAAAAGATCTACAACGCAGAAATGTTCAAGATCTCCAAAGCAGGTTTAATTATGCACTCAATAATTGTTTGGGGCTCCTTTTGCACAAATTACTGCTTCAATGCGCTGTGGGAAGTGATCAGTCTTGATAGCGGCCTTTAGCTCCTCTGTATTGTTTGTCAGATGTTACTTATCTTCCTCTGCACAATAACCCATAGATTCTCTGTGAGGTTCAGGTCAGGTGGGTTGGCTGGCCAATCAAGCACGGTAATATCATGGTCAGCAAACCACTTTGGAGTGGTTTTGGTGCTAAAGTCCTGCTGCAAAATGAAATCAGCATCTCCATAAAGCTTGTCAGCAGATAGAAACATAAAGTCCAAAATATCCTGGTAGATGGCTGCATTGACTTTGGACTTGATAAAACACAATGGACAGAAGTGCACTTTCTCTCTTGTAAGAGACCCATGAACTTTGTTGCAAACATGTGAGAACTAAAAAGTCAACAAAACGTTTTTCGTGTTCTCTTAATTCAAAGCTGAGTACCAGTATTTGAATGGCTATTTGAATAGTGCGTAACACGTGTGCGTGTTTGGAGAGCTCCAGGTGCACATTTATATGGCCCAATATCAGAGTTTAAGTGCTATCATTCATAGCACTACATGGAAAGATTCATAATTTAGGTTGCCTTCTTGATTTCTGAGATCCATGAATATATCAAGATCGTTTTGATTTAAAGGTTCAAGCTGTAAACATTCCCTAAGTTCCAGAAAAATTTTGATAGGATTCCATCATTTGTTATCAAATTTAGAAGCATTAACTCGTCCTAATTAATTTCGTTTAAAAATGATCAAAAATAACTTAAAGAATTTTGAAGTAATACATTTATGTTATTTATCTTTTAATCTCGTTGGCAAGGAGATGTTGTTGTTCAAACCGGTCGTCGCGTTTATATGCGGACCGTCCAGTTCTGCAGTTATTATTATGCTGTAAGGGGTGGTTAATATGTAATTGACCCCATATGGCATTTTCAAATCCAACCTTATTTCCACAATCTTCGATTTATGTAGATGCACCTAATGATGCCCAATTAGTCATTGGGCAGGACTAAAGATGAGGCTTGTGTGGAAATCTCTCTCGCTAATATTTGCACTCCAAATATTTCCTTTGAAACGTTTACAACACATTTTATATCCTAGCCAGACAAGGGGCATCTGGGAGCGTTTTCAATTCACTATTTTTATTAATATAACCACAATTGGTTCACATTTGCCCGTTTGACTCTGTTTGCTCATGCTTGAAAGAAATTGTAATAAAAGGGGCACCATGATGGATTTATGATTTATCAAAAGCACTTAACCATATGGCATCCGTCTTTGATTAACATGTATAGTCTAGCCTACAGTCGTCGCGCGGAAGGATAAAAGATGCGCCAGTCACGTGACCACCGGAGAGCCTCAATCTCCAGTAGTTTGAGAATCAAAGAAGTAAAATAGGACTTGTAGGCTCATAAACGAGTTTAACATTTCAGAATGATCCTTTGGGAGCTGATTACATTCATATGTGGGCGCCCCCTCGATTCACTCGCTCATTCTGAACATCATGTGACCTGTTCAGCGCTGGGTGGTGCTGAAATCACACACTCCACACTTGCTGCTCTGTTCGTTCAGCAAAGGCGATGAAACCCATCAAGCATTTATGATGCAAAGGCGGTCTAGCTAACTAAACATAAGTCCTCAAGTGGCAAAAAGTCTACTACTTTGTACCTACACTAAATGTTTGTCCGCATAGCCTTTATGCGCATGCATGGAACCTGTAAGTCTAGGAAACCATCTCTCATATTGATGCAAACTGACTATTCTAAATATATACTGCATTAAATTAAGTGCAAAGGTAGGCCTACTTTGAGTTCCGTCCTGTGCGTCATTGGACATATCAGTTAGGCCCAAAACATTTTTCAAGCTGAGGGGGCCAAGATGGCGTCCTTCTAATCAGACATGCTTTATCTCTGTCCTTAGTAGGCGCGGAGTTTGCAGCTGGAAATTATGTCCCAGCTTCTATTTAACTTTCTTTAATACGAAGATACCTCTTACGTCTCAATGGTATTGAAGGAATAAAAGTTTTGGATGGGCAAAAGGAGAAGTAGGAAACACTCCTCTCATCACAACGCTGTTGCAAACGAGATGGAACTTCCTTGCGAGTCTGTTATGGAGACCTGTTGCCTGGCCGATTTCCCTAGTCTGCCTGAAACACCCCAAAAAAATGATTCTCCGGCCAAAAAAAGGAATCGAGTTGGTGCAAAACCTGATTCTGAGAACACCTCGGAAGTGCTTGAAGCTATTCATGCACTAGGCTTGAAACTTGATCAAATGCACTTAAAGGTTTCGGCGATTGAGAAAACCACGGAGCTCACTTCGACCAAGGTGGATAGTTTAGCAACCTCAGTACAAAATCTCATCGTCGAAGTTAACTCTCACGACGAACGGTTATCCCTGATGGAGAAAGAAATCCAAACTTTAAAGGACGAAAACGCGACTTTGAAGTCTAATATAGCAGAGGCTCAACGTTACACTCGACGTTGGTCTCTCAAATTGCATGGCTTGAAGGAGGCTGATGGTGAAAATGTCAGACGGATAACTATCGATGCTCTTGCGAAGGTTGCTCCAGATGTTAAAGACCAGCTTGATCGGGTGGTGGACGTAGTTCATCATATTGGTCGCAAATCAACGCCACCAAATAAGCGACCCATTATCGTTCTCTTCTCGATGCGCCGTTACCGGGACGCGATTTGGAGGGCAGCCAAAAACTCCAGATTTTTACTGGACAATGCGCTACGCATCTCTGAGTTGCTATCGCCTGAAGACAAAGCGGCAAGAGAAAAACTGTGGCCGAGGGTGAAGAAGGCTAGAGAGGAAGGCAAAAGGGCTATATTTCGTGGTCCACATGCATACATCGAGGGGAAAAGGATTGACACTAATGACTGATGGATTTCTGATGGAAAAACCATTAAAGGCATCTTCAAATTTTCTTACTTGCCGGGCGAATTATAAATTTTTTTCCCCTATAATTGTTTACTGCCTGTTGCATCTCCGGGGCTTCTAATTTAGAATAGTAAATTTCAGCTTCAAGACATTAGGTCTTGAAGCTTGGTAATTTGTGAATTTTTTCTTTCTTTTTTCTTTTTCTTGTTCTAGTTCTTTCGGAATGGACTTTAAGTTTAATTCTCTGAGCATAGTGTCACTGAATGTAAGGGGCGTTCGAGAAATTACGAAGCGAAAGGCTTTATTTCTTTTTTTAAAACGGACAGATGCTGACTTTATTTTTTGTCAAGAAACACATTCTACAGATTTGGATGAAAAATTTTGGAAATCTCAATGGGGAAAATCTATTTTTTTCAGTCACGGCACTTCGCATTCAGCGGGAGTTTTGGTTTTGTTGAACAGATTTAAAGGAGACGTTCTGAACTCTGTGGCGTGTGAAAACGGAAGATGGGTTATTTTGACTGTGAAATTAGACAATACTATATTTATACTTTGTAATATTTATGGTCACAATTCCAATACGTTGAATAAGTCATTATTTGCAAAGGTTTCTGATATTATTCAATGCAAATTTGATGCATTCCAAGCTTCATATGTTATATTTTCAGGCGACTTTAATGAATGCGTGGATAATCTGTGTGATAGATATCCACCTCGTTCTTCTCAACGTGATGCACAATCAAATTTACCTTCTCTATGTGCCAATTTATCTCTTACTGATGCTTGGCGATTCTACAACCCTGGAATATCCGAATATACTTGGTCTAACAAAGACAAATCTTTGCAATCTAGAATTGATATGTTTTTTATTTCTACATCTGCCTTGCAATATGTCAAGGAAATCGTTCAAAAGTATGCCCCTTTAACTGATCATAAGCTTATTTCTTTAACCCTTATAGGCACAAAAGAGAATTCTTGTCTTAGAGGGTACTGGAAATTTAATAATAATCTTCTTAAGGATGAATACTTTAATAATAGTGTTAAAAAATTTGCAAATGACATTTTGGGAGGTGTAAAGGAAGGATTTAAATGTAAATGGGAATTTTTTAAATATAATGTTAGAAGGATTGCAGTTAAACGTAGTAAAGAACTAAAAAAAATTAATAAACAAAATGAGTTAGAGTTAATTAATAAGTTAGGGATACTGGAACATAAGCACAATCTTACTAAGGAGGAAGAAGCTGAATTGGTCGCAATTCAATCCCAGCTAGACTTGATCTATTTAGACCTGGCTAAAGGTGCTTTTATTCGTTCTAGGGCGAAATGGCTTGAAGAGGGAGAAAAAAATACAAGTTATTTTTTCGCACTTGAAAAAAGAAATGTTAAAAGAAATGCTTTAACTGCTTTAAATATTAACGGGAATCATTGTATGGATCAGAAAACAATTTCTGACTTTGTTTACTCTTTTTATAAAGAACTATATGATTCCAAATTTGATTTATATAATTGTGAAGAATTCATTAAAATAGTCAATCAACATTCTCCTATTATTGATAAAGATTTTCATGATTTTTGTGAATCCAATATAACTTCTTCTGAGATTAAAGATGCCCTGTTAAGAATGAAAAAAGGGAAAGCACCAGGTATAGATGGGTTGACCGTAGAATTTTACTTACATTTTTGGGAACTGATCGAAATACCTCTTTATAATATGTATAATGAATGTATTAACAGTGGTGAAATGACTAATACTATGAAACAAGGTATAATTTCATTAATTGCTAAACCGGATAAAGATCCAAATTTGATAGAAAATTGGAGACCAATCTCTCTTCTAACAATTGATTATAAATTAATTACTTTAGTATTTGCTAACAGATTACGAGAAGGTTTGAATAAAATTATTAGTGAATGTCAATCAGGTTTTTTGAAAGGACGACACATAACTAACAATATTAGACTTGTGCTTGACCTTTTGGATTATGCTGAGAATGTTGATGAAGGAGCCGTTATTTTCTTTTTAGACTTTTATAAAGCATTCGATACAATTGAACATGAATTTTTATTTAAAACTATAACACTTTTTGGATTCGGAAATACATTTTTGAATGTAGTTAAAATGTTTTACAATGATATTAATAGTTCTGTAATACTTAATACTTCCACCTCTAAAAGATTTAACATTAACCGAGGAGTACGTCAAGGTTGTCCAATTTCCCCCTTTTTATTTTTGTTGGTTGTCGAGTTATTATCCATTGGTATTGCTAATAATGAACAAATTAAAGGTCTCAAAATTTTTGGTAAAGAAATTAAAATTTCACAATTGGCGGATGACACAACCTTATTTTTAAAGAGCTCATCTCTTATTCCTACTGCTATCTCTTTCATCAACATTTTCTCTAAGGCTTCTGGCCTAATTCTAAATTTATCCAAATGTGAAATCCTTCCTTTACACAATTTAAATGATAAAGTTATAAGTGATATTCCAGTGAAATCCTCTGTCAAATACCTAGGAATTCTTGTAACAAAGGATGTTACAGAAAGACAAAGCTTAAATTTCTCCTCTAGATTAAAAAAGACCAAAGCATTATTAAACTGTTGGTTACAACGTGATCTTTCTGTTTATGGTCGTGTCCTATTATGTAAAGCAGAAGGCTTATCTCGATTTGTCTATCCCGCCTTATCTTTATATGTTAAAGATTCTTATTCTAAAGATATCAATAATCTGTTTTATTCTTTTATTTGGAAAAACAAATCCCAAAGACTGAAGAAAAGAGTTCTTACTAACAAGAAAGCTGAAGGGGGTCTGGAAATACTCTATTTTGAAGATGTTAATAGAACTTTTAAAATCAATTGGATTAAAAAATGTTTGATTGATCGTTACTCCCTTTGGAACCACATCCCACACAGTCTCTTTGACCAAATAGGTGGCTTAGAATTTCTGTTAACTTGTGACTTTAACATTTCTAAACTCCCTCTTAAATTGTCAAAATTCCACCAGCAAGTGCTTTTAGCATGGAAAATTTGCTACTCACACAATTTCTCTCCTCACACTGCCTTCATATGGAATAATATCAATATAATGAGTGCCAATAGATCTTTATTTTTAAGGAATTGGTTTAACAGGGATATTAATCATCTGATTAATATGTTTGATAATTTTGGAAATCTTTTAACTTATGAACAATTTATGCGAATCCACAATTTCCCTGTGCATTTTAAGGAATTTAATTTGGTCATTAAAGCTATTCCTTCTACTCTTGTACATCTGGTTAAAAGTCATATTCACTACAACTCTATAGTAAGGACAAAACCAAAATTAATTTTAAACGGTCTTGAATTGATTGGTAAAAAATGCAATAACAAGCATATTTACACTATTTTCCAAAAACAAAATAAAATAACACCTAGAGGAAAATGTTTTTGGAACTCTATTATTGATAATATTAATTGGAAGTCTGCTTGGTTAATCCCGTTTAAATATTGTATTAATAACAAAACTAAAGAAATACATTTTAAAATTTTGCATACCATCTACCCTGTTAAATCAATAATTTCAAGATACTCTGATATTGATGATTTATGTTCTTTTTGTAAAAATGAGAAAGAGGTATTAACACATTTGTTTTTTGATTGTAAAATTTCTCAAAAGTTTTGGAAAGAATTGGCAGATTTTATTTTTTCTCTTGTAAAGGATAAATATTATTTTTCTTTAAAGGATATTATTATGTACTATGAAAATAATGTAAACAAAGGTCTTGAATACATTGTTAATTTATTCATATTGCTGGCGAAATTCTACATACATAAACAAAAATGTTTAAACTCATCCCCTATATTTAAAGTATTTTTAATTGAATTTGATTGTTTTATATCTTCATTGAAATTGATAAAAAACAAAAAGTCATTAACATGCCTAAAATATTATGAAGTTTTCTTTAGATCCCCTGTAACTAATTAATGTAATTGTATATTACACTGACTGTCCTATGCTCTGTACTATGTATGTTATTTGTTCTGTGTTCAAAAAAAAAAAAAAAAAAAAAAAAAAAAAAAAAAAAGCATAAAAAAAAAAAAAAAAAAACATTTTTCAAGCTAATAACGGACTTTAATATGAAATGGAGAGCGCAAGAAATTCATAGGACTAGATGTTATGGTTATTCCTCATTTTAACGCGATTTCTGATGCTGTGGTCAGTTTAGTGAAATTTTGCGGGCCACAAAGGTCAGTAGTTGACAGGAAACTCCACTATGCAACAAAAAAAGCTGCATACCAAACTTTACTAACAAAATGTTTTATGTTGACTTTACTTAATTTTGTTTACACAAAATAATTTGATCTAAATCCAGATATATTTTTAAAGTTGAGTGTACTTATATTTTATGAGTTAAGTGTTCAAATTAATTATAATCATAATTTTATCTAAACTATTTTGAGTAGAATTTACTCAAATTAATTATTTGCAACCAGATCAATTTAATCATTTAATTTCTACTTCAATTTGAATCCAATAGTTTTTTAATCTCTTATTGTATCTTTCATTAATATTCAGACAAATAAAGCAAACCCAATATTTTCAACTCTAACTTTATTTTTCTGATCCAAGAGATAGATGTTTGCTTTCCCAAACAAGAGTGCCAGTAATGTAACTTAGTAGTCACCATTTCAGAGACCTCAATACATGGTACACAACAACAGTAACAATCAGTTAATAGTGTTTGAGTATGAATGGGTCATTTTGAGTAGAAAATGAACTCCAGGTGTCACAAAAAAGTATGTTACTAAACCTCACATCAAAAGCAACCATAAAACTGTGTAAATACAACTCGAAAACAGTGAAAAATGTAACATTTTTCATTATTCATGCCCCAGTGCATGATGAGAAATACACTGAAAAAAAAATATTCATTGAATTTACTCAATTTAGATTGTTATGGTAAGTGGTTGTAATCGATTTATTTTAGCTCTATTTAAATAAACTAATTTAGTTGATTAAATTTCAGTAAAATTTGTTTATTTAAATGTAGCTAAAATAAACTGATTGCAACTAAAACAATTTTAGTAAATTCAATTAATCTTTTTATTTTCAGTGTATGGGATCATAACTTTGATATTTACTTAAGGAATCCTTGTAAACATAACAAACTGTTCCAAGGGAAATATACTTGGCATCAGAATTAGGGTCCAAAAAAATTCTTATATATTAATTTGGTTATTACAAACACATAGCTTTTCACTTTAACTGATGGAATGAAGATTATTGTGAGGATTTTATCAGCTGTTTTGACTTTCATTCTCACAGCACCCATTCACTGCAGAAGATCTGCTAGTGAGTAAGTGATGTAATGCTAAAAAAACAAGAAACAAATTCATCTACATGTTGGTGAGGGTGGAGTACGTTTTCTGCGAATTAGTCCAGCCTACAAAAAAGTATTGAACATTTCCAGTATGATTGATCAGGAAAAATGTATGACTCATGAATCAATGTCATCGGGTGTCTTCAATAAACCAGATTCTTAAGAAGATTTATCTAGATGTGGACATGATGAGCAGTGCATATCCAAATGTAAAACACAGTTGCACAGGTAATCTGTTTTGATGCTAGAATGAATACAGGTTGAATGTTAAATGTCCTATTCATCCTACTTGAAGGCCTTGAAACAAATTTTTTCTACTAACCTTCCCAATTTGACTTCCTGTCACCCTAGAGGAACAAGTGTATGAGCAGAGGGGTTTAACAACAGCTCAGACAAATCAGCAACAAATGAAAACAAACCGGAGAGGCACCTCTAATCGCAGCAGAACAGCTTTCACTTCATATCAGAGTGAGAGGTTAGAGAAAGGTGATCATTTCAATCTCTCACCGTCTGCTCAGAATAGCTGTTACGGTGAGACACATTATAACATCTCCTATTCTGATTCCTGGACATTTAGAGTTCATCCATGGACTTTATCCAGAGCTTCTGACCAGAGAAAAGCTGTCTGAGGAGACAAACCTTCCACAAAACACTGTAAAGGCAATTCAGATTTAAAACATGAGCTAACAAATGCTTTTGTTCCCTTCCATCTGAAGGTTTGGTTCTCCAATCGTAGACAGAGGGTGAGGAGGGAACAAAATGAAGAACCAAATGAGTGTGTATCACTGAGTAAGTGTTGATATCTCATTTTCATTGTAGAATTACATAGTCTGCATTATAAACGGTGTCTCCTTCTCAGGTGTAACTAGGCTAGGGTTTCTGGGAAGTAGGAGTACTTTGATTTAGTTGTCAGCAACATCTGCCAGTTCATTTGACGGTTACTTGGCTCATCACACAAAATCTGCTTTTCCATTGGCCCATCATCACAGAGACAGAAACACTTTAGCATTGGCTCATTTGAACTCAAATGCTGCTTAAACCTGTCCACTGAATCTCACAGAGAGTTAGATGCCATACCATCATGAGGAATCAGCTCACCCACTGGTTCCCTTTGTCACAGATGAAAGGATCCTAATGGCTCATCATTCACAGTGCGCTTCTCTTCAATCTCTGATTGGACAGACTTTTTCAACGTTTTGAATTCCAAAAGATAACGTTCATGAGCATTGATGTTGTGGACGGTAGAGGGCAGTAAAGGAATGAAATAGGCACGTGTGGATTTTTCTTCTTTTTTTGGGGGGGGGGGGGGGGGGGTTGTTAATTGTTTAAGCCTATTAAAAACAAATTATGTATTTAATAGTTTGACTGTATGAAATAAGTGAAAGAAATGAGGAAATGTTTTAAAAATTAAATGGACTAGAAGCTTAAAGACTGTCTAACTACATTCAAATAAAAGATGATTTTTCAAATCAGTGAAAACAGATAATAAACAGCGAAGAAAAAAAATAAACCTACATTGAAAAAACATCTTAATTTTTAATTAGACTTTTTTCCACTTTGTGTCTAATAAAACAATTTAATAACCTTAATTCTTAATATTCTTTTTTATTTTATAATATTGAATAATAATTGAAATTTTTTAACCCTTTTTTTATAACCAAATATTTAAGGATGTTTAGATATTTGAACTAGAAAAGACACACATTTTGAGGAAGATATTTCTTTTTTGCAGTGTACGCAACATTTAATGCGATGACTTTATGAATTCAAGAATTTGGGCTCAGATTTAAGAATTTTTAAGGCCATAATTTGCTGGAGGGCAAATTATGACTTTTAAAAACATTTTTAAGACCTGCATTTTTATAATTTACTGTATGTAGCATAATGTTCTACGACGACGCAGCCCTGCTTCCTCACTCCTCAACTTGGTAGAAGCACACATAGTAAAATGTATTGTGAAAAAAAACGATGAGAAAAAATGATGGGAATAGTAAATAAAATTTTATTGGACATAAAGAATGAATGAAACGTTAACAGTTGTGGTGTGCGTAACTAGTCAACCACGTTGTCGTTCATGTTGCATGACGTCATCGAAGTATGTCCCAGAGCGTGCATACTCTTTTGCTACACACTCATAAGTATGTACTTTTCCCTCACAAAAAAAGTACATACTTTTAGGTCGTAGTATAAGTAGGCGAATTGGGACTCAGCTTAAGTGTAACAATATGGAACAGGAACAGGAACTCGAAATAGGAACGCGAGGAAACTGGGTGACGGAAAGTAAGGACTCCATGAAAACAAACAGAAACAGACTGGTTAATAAAGGCAGGGTAATGACTATCAAGTGAAGACACCTGAGTGCAATTAACAGGAGTACAATTACTGTGATGAAGGGACAAGGCTTTGTGGGAATTGTAGTGCCTGCAGTGAAGTGCCTATGGGGAAGTGAGACCACTAGTGGAGACCCAAGGAAGCAGAGACCAGACACCGTGACGAGTGTACATATTAATACTTAAAAGGTACAAAAGTGGCAAAGGTACCACTACCACCCCAGTGACGGCTTTTGTACTTTTTTTGTGTAGCTGAAAAATGCTCACTAAACTTTTTCAGTGTAGAGATATGTTAGGGCCCCTTTATTCCACATTTAGCAGCAAAACCAATTCAGCTTACAAAGTGAGGAAATAGGGGTTTTACAGAAAAGGACAAAACAAAAATAAAAATCCTAGTGGACTGTTGCAGTACTTGTGCCAAGACCCCTGCTATTCAGATTTCTTTGGCAGTCTCGGCATTTGGCACTAGTATCCACACTGACTTACATAATGTCTTATATATGAAATACTTAGTACTTTAGCGCACACTATTTCTCTCTCTCTGTCTCAGACCACCTCTGTCAGTTCATCTGGTAAGAAATCTCTCCTGTGAGCATTGGCCTAAACTCACATACTTCTACACAGCGAATGAACAAGATCAACACTTGGACATAAACCAGAAGCACAAGCTGGGAGTCTGGACAACGCTGACAAGCATGCCGAGGTCAAACTCACGGGCTTATTTCTAATATAAATGCAATTAATCGAAAGATAGTAGTGTTTATTTTCAACATTAGAAAGATCAAACACATAAACTCTTAGGAAAATATAAGATCCCCTATGTACATGCACCATGTGCACCACTCATGAACAAGATGCTCAGAAATAAATACAAGATTGAGGAGAGTCATTATACGGGCAGTTAACAAACCACTGAAGCAGAGAAATGATTTCAAATGATTACTCTCAGAGAGAGTTTGGAGTGGTTTAAACACAAAACCTCTGTGTGTTACTGTACATCAGAATCCTACAGAAGATCAGACATCTTGTGTCTGTTCCAATGGTTTTCAACTCTTGTCCTCTGGGATTCCACAACAGCATAATTTGTTCCAGCCTTAAACTAACACATCTGATTCAACAGATTAATTGAATCAGGTGTATTAGTATAACCTCGCATGGCGACAAAAATCCATCATGGAGCTGGAGCTGAAACAGCTTATTCATGAAAGCTCGCCTGAGTTTCATCCATGATTGCTTCAACATACTGTCTGTCTGTTCCCGTTTGACTCAAATAACCGCTTTATAAATTCAGTTCGCTTTTCAGCAGTTCAAACTTTGACCTTTGACCCATGCTGATTTCAGCTCCCTGAAGGAAACAGGAAACTATTGGTTTGGGTCTGCGTGACCTTTTTTCCTCACACGTCCTTTTGTATCGGCCATAGAGAAGGTTACATTCTTCATCTATGGTTCGCCTGAACCTGCTGAAAGAAAATCGACACAGACTTGGTGGGTTGAAACATCAGATCTGAGCAAATGGAAACCATTAGGCCATGGAAAGTAACATTAGAATATTAAATTATCAGCCATTTTTTCATTTAATTGCAATGTCATTTAAGTATTATTTATATAGTATTGCTTTTGTTCATCTTTTGTAAGTCACCTTGGAGAAAAGCATCTGCTAAATGCATAAATGTACATTTATTTATATGACTTATTCATTATTTATTAATATTATTAAATGTATTCTTTATTAACATCTGCTAAATGCATAAAATAAAAGGTATTAATATTTTGAATAATTGTTTTTAATATTTGTATAAAAAAATAAATTAAAAACATTTCAGTCATTCTGTTTTGTGCTTTAATTTTTTTTTTTTTCTATTTAGCTTTATTTTTCTATCTAATATGTA
The DNA here is from genome assembly GCF_003368295.1 of Carassius auratus. NCBI lineage: Eukaryota > Metazoa > Chordata > Actinopteri > Cypriniformes > Cyprinidae > Carassius > Carassius auratus. The sequence continues at coordinate 20,910 of NW_020525762.1, forward strand.
TCTATTTTATATAATAGTTTATATAATATTTATATGAGCTTTTATACATTTTAACGGTTTCATTTTTAGACAGCACTGGTGAGTAGGAATTAGAAAATTACAAATTGCAGAAAAAAAAAAAAACTTTTAAAAAAAGGTTTAATTATTTACAAATAAAACATAAAACGCCACAAGTGTATTTACTTACATTTTAAAAGTTGAAAGTACAAAACAGACTATAAAAATAACAGCAGCCTTGATATTCAATATTAAGACCATTGATGGCAGCAGCGCACAAAATCACAAAACCGGTGTTAACAATACAAAACAAGTGTAAAAACTGATCAAATGTCAATAAACAGGCACTTTATATACACAGTGAACATAATATTTACAATAAAATACATTTTCGTATTAAAAACGCAATAAATTTTTGTTAAACCAGTTACCCTGCCTGTCAACTACAATACTCTACTTAGTACTGCAGTTTGATTAAATATCTCTTGGCTAAACTTGGGCTTAAAAGACCCTCCACATAGGCGACGTACACATAAACCTTCGGGGAACTGTCTTTCAGTCGAAACACACTTCTACGACCCAATATTTTCCTTTAAAGACATATCGTCCTTTTGTTTTGTTTACAAATGTTATGTTTCAAATCTACATGCCAGATTAAACACAATAAACACTTCTGGAGAATGAAATGCCATGACTTCAGTCGATCTATAAAAGACATAAATAAATACTTCACAAACTGCGTATAAAATTTCGACAGATATATTACACCATGTGAAAGCAAAGACCTTCAGATGTTTGTAATTTCAGATCTATAAGACCTACGAATGTACAGAGTGACATTAGCACACTCTTTGGAGTGCAGTACATGAAACAGCCCCAAAGGGGCCACAGAACGCTCCAAACTGGAGTAAGGCAAGGTGCGAAACATTCGAATGTCACTGAACCCTTCTGGAAGTGTGTGATAACATCCCATTCAGGAATGAACACCGGCCGATTCGTGAAGTGGTTGATGTTGAAAATGGTGTTTTGCAAACATTGGTTTAGAACATCGTCCTTATAAGTTGCACCTAAAATGCCTTCGAAATGACATACAATGAAGAAAATCCATCTGTGAAGAAGTGATAATGTCTGAAAAATGCACCCCAGTGAAAACAAAAGCTCCATCCTGTCTGAAAACGTTGGGTTATTGCCATCTTCAAGTATCTCCAGGGAATGACATTCAGAACATCTGCTCTAGTCTGAGACAAATATGTTTATGTGGATTGACACCACAGTTTCTTCTAATTGCTTTTCTTTCGTCATTTATCCATCTGTCCTTAATTTATAACGGCTAAATCACCAGCCACAACAAACTCCTAGTGAGTTCAGAAGTTGTCATTTCCACCATTTGTTGGTTTAAAACTAATGTCTGATGTCTGATTTTCACAGATTGTTTGTCTTGCAACCTTTCCATTCCAGTGGTTTTAATTTAAGCTAAACTCTGGGCTCCAAGTTCTTTGTATACGAATCAAACAGCAACCATGGTCTTCATGTTGTAGATGATAAAGAAGAGGCAATGCATCATTAGTTCTATTCACCAAATCTGTGGAAAATAGAATAATCTAGTAACTTATTTCCAAGTCTGAATAGTATTTGAAGACTTTGCGGATCCATTCAGAGTAGAAAGCCACATTGACGAAGACGGCAGGACGCCTGGCGACGGCACATCCACGGCCGTTGATGCTCACACCCACTATGACCTTGCTCTCTCCTTCCTGGCACACCAATGGGCCACCGTAGTCTTTCTGTAAGAGGTGAATTACACTCGTGAAACAAACACCATCGTCTGAAACGATACTCCTTGAAAACCAGGATCTGATTCGTACCTCACAAACACCTTGGTCTCTCTTGCCTCCAGCGCAGATTTTGGTCTCTGTGATGGGCAGAATACCATTGTGGCTTTGGGAACACCTCTTGTTGCTGACAATTGGAAGTCCCACCATCTTCAGACTGCCCTCGTGACCTGTGCCTAACAGAGAGGGCAAAGGGTCAATTTTAATAGAAATGTAAAAGTCTGGAAAGGTTTGAATGCAAAAGCAATTATCTTTATTTATTTGGCCCTGTATCTAAATCACTCAACAGGGGTTTTGGAGAATGATTTAAATACGAGCTAAGAATGTTTACTTTGTACTAGTGTGTATTTTAATGACGATTAAAATAAAGTCAAGATTAAATGTTTATTTGTTCCTCAACATACAGACATGAACAAAAGATGGAATAAATTATTGGGATTATTAGCAAAACCATCTGAATGCATTCTAGAGCTGTTGTTTTGAAGACCGGGGTTTTCATATTTAATATACTGCCATTTTATTAAAGTGAATTCCCATGAAGAAAATAAGTAGTGTAATGTAGTTGGTAATGTAGTGTAGATTGACCATAATATATATATATATATATATATATATATATATATATATATATATATATATATATATATATATATTATTTTCATAATTTATAGAAAAAACATAAATTTTATATTAAATAATTTATAATATAGAATTCTAAATTATTATTATTATTATTTATATCAGCACTAGTTCGAAGGAAAAAACATATCTGCATTTACTGTACACACAGACACACACACACACACACACACATATATCCAACCCCAAAAATAAAACAGTGTAACAATGATTACATTTGTATGGAAAATCATAATGAGATTTTGATCGAATTGATGCGATTAAGAATTAAGCAATAAGTAAAATATATGACTTTACTCATAACAAATAGGCATGTAAACATTTTACTACAATTAAGTCTTTATTTCTGATTATTGGAAATATTCACATTAATGGTGCACATGTAAATGGAGCCAATGTTGCAGAATAGAACAGAATAGAAAACAATAATACCTTTAGTGTCTCCCCAGCCGTACATGAGGCAGTAGGTGCCTTCTGCAACAGCACATCCTGCGACAGGAAGCAGCACAGTTCGCACATGCTCAGAGAGAGGGGCAGGCCTGGGCATAAGACTATGAGTTACCATAAAGATGGTTGGATGGATGAGAAGATGAATGGGCAGATGGATAAATGCACTTACGTTGCGAGTTTGAGCAGGGCCAAGTTGGATCCCTCGGGCCCGCAGACCACATGTGCGATCCGGAGACCCTGTGTGCCGGTGGACGCGTTGAGATGAAGAAGCCCCACCTGCACGGTGTACTCCGAGAGGTCAGGAACGCTGAGGAACGTGCAAGAAACACTATATATAAGCATATATGTCAAATACAGAAGTTATATGACAACTAAAGTATGCAACTCAAGTATCTCAGTAGAACTGTGATAAGTCATTAGAGCTTTCTGAAAATATATAATCTGATGTGGATTGCAGACAGAGCAGAGAAGACTTTCTACAAGCGTGAGATATGTAAGTTGGCGTGCATCCCTGGTAAAGTCATCTCCAGCTCTGATAAAGGCACAGAGGTCAGTTCAAGCGTCCATCCCGGTCTGTGTCTTCATGCGAGGCATAAGATAGCTGAACCCACCAGGGAGCGGATCTGGGGAATGTAGAGATGATCTAAAAGCCAGACACACTCGTTCTCGTTCTCCTTCTGTCCCCCTTTTCTCCCTCAAACTAAACAGAGCCAGCAGGTTTTCACTCAAGTGCCACTGAAGCAGATCCACAGGCGTATATCATGCAGCCGAACACAGAGTCTAAACAGATGCACCACTGACAGAGCAGAGAGCCATCAGTCACAACTCGAGCGGATCTGTCACTACTCTCTCTTAAACCGGAAACTCTGGATCCTCACGTCTCATAGAAAACATCAACTGACAGATGGGAACACAAGGCCAGGACGGGCCAGAATCATGCACACCCAAGAATGAGGTAAAATAAAACATGGTTGTATTGACAAGAGAGAGTGACTAGTTAATGGTTGGATGGATGGATGGATGGATGGATTACCAGGTAGAAAAGCACTGTTGATCAGTCAGAACCCATTCTTCTCTGATGAGAGAGCCACCGCACCAATGTTTGTTCCTGCAAGAGGAGAACCAATCAGAATGTGTCATTACTGTCCCCCATGCTATAAATATTACATATTTGTATGAATTTTCTAGATAATAAAATGTATTTTAGCCAAATATCCTAAATCATAAAATCATAAAACCAGACATTTTGTAAATTACATGTTATACTCATTCTCAAACTTCAATAGAGAATGTGCTTTTACTATACTTTTACTATTTTTCCACTATACTGTACATTGTAGAAGGTTGTAACCTGCAGTTGTAGCTTTTTACCTCATTTAACCTATGAACTTAGTTTTGCAGGTATAAATATCTAGTATAGTCTTGAAACTCCATATGGTTTACATGGAATATGCTAACAAATCACTTCAAGTCAAATGGCCCCTGCTGATTTTGAAGTCTGTGTTATTGCTTGCACAACATTGAAATAGTGTGGTTCAGTTAGTTCTAAGCCGGTCCTGCATCATGCTATTAAGATTTTCTCTGAAACCCTCCACCTCCCCTAGCTCCCCCTGTCTAGACCTGCCCAGATCAGATCCATACTTGCACTGCAGCAGCATGCATAGAAGAACTAGTCCACAAAAATGATTTAACACTCTCATGTCCAATAACATGCTAAAACTATTTAGAGAGTTGTCATGAATGAAATAATTTATTTACATTATGAATAAAACCGGTTAATTTACGTTACCGTTTTTTGTGTATATGTAATATTTGTTTAAAACACTGAATTCTTTTTATCTTCAAATTTGGTTTAAATTATTTAGGTCGACTTAGATTATACACAATACTTAACACTGGTCAAACAGGAAGTGTGTACCCTTTCTGAATGCTGACCACCCAGCTTCCATCCTCTGCCCGCTGCACCTGCATCCCCCCAACAATCCGTGTGGTTTTGTGTATAAAACAAGATGGTTTTGGTCCTCCGCCTGCCGAGAGCAAAATAAGCATCTGTTAGAGAAGGCTTGAGAAGATAATTATTTTTTCATGAAAAAGATAATACAGTAAAAACATGCATATCTCGAAGACATATTGTATATGCATACAATAACATAGTCAAGTGGTTTCATGACAAAGAACACTGAACATAAAAAACACAAAACTGCACAGGCCCAATAATAAGCAAAAATTAATAAGAGGCTGAACAAATCTCAATCTTAATGTAATTATGTACATTTTGTGAAAGCAAAGCACATGAATCAATCAATCTTTACAAATCAATAAGACACTTGTTCTATAGTTATAACTATATTAGTAATATATAATATATGTTTTAGTTCATTTTTTTTCTTTCTATTATTTATTCTATTTTTTTTTTTTTTAATTATTATTATTTGCATTTAGCACATTTTTCTTTGGTGCCTGTGACCACAAGAGGCCAACGGCCCATCAACTGAGAACCACTGTATGGTTATTATCTGCTAAAAAACAATATTTCTCTTTTTTTTGACTTACTCTTTTGATGGTCATCCGATGACACTGATTTACCTGAAAAATAAAGACATTAAGTGTTAGTTTGCACTCAAAACCACCAACGAAATATTATAATGAAACATTTCACATGCATATTAACCATTGTTAAAAAAAAAAAAAAAAAACTTTCAGACAAATTTTCATTAATTAAAATGGCGATATTGTTGAAATTGAAAAAGAATCTAATATAATTTGGATAAACTTAAATATAATCTTGGAAGTATACCCAGAACATGTTTCCTATTATGATGATGAATGCTAAGCCTGCACAAACAGCAACTCATTCATCATCAACATGCAATAGCAGACCATCACAAACGTGCATGAATGAAACACAATTATACAAATCCAGCTGCAGTGACACAGCTGCATGTGCACAAAGATGAAGCGGACTGCATCTGTCTGGTATTGTAGTTTGACACCTCGTTCGAGGAGACAATATCCACAGACACAACCTCAATACATAACATCCAAGGTTTTGAAAGCTACAAATGATGACAAAATACCCCTGGCATGGAGGTCAAGACCCTGTCTGTCATCATAACCCGAGTTGTGTGCCATTCCAGAATTAAACTGAGAAAGTCTATAACATCCCAACTGGATTCCTGAATTTGATATGAGGTTGTAGAATGCAGGATTTCAAGGAAAATTATTTAGGGAAGTGGAAAATGTACTGCATATTGAATTAATTAATATAACTAACTATATATATATTGCTATATAAACTACATAGCCAAAAGTATTGGGACACCCCCTTCTAATGAACAGGTTATACTACTTTAATAATTTCCATGTTTAAGCATATAATAATATTCTAGGGAATTGTTGGTTCTAATTTTATAGCAACAGTTTGGACAGGACCCTTTTTTATTCTGACATGACAATGCCTCTTGTATAAGGAAAAGTTAAAAAATAAATGATTGATTGATTCAGCCAGTGAAAGAACTTGACTGGTCCAGATGAACACCTCTGGTGTGGATTCAATTGCAGACCTTGAGCCAAAAACATACATCACCAAACACCAATGACTTGTGCATTCAGTATACGGACAAAAATATTGGGACACCAGCCACCTTTCTTTAGAACAGAAAAAAAACACTTTCAAAACTGTGGCAACATTACATAATTTATGTACAGTATTTAGAAATTGTATTTACATCTCTGTTGCAGCAGTTTTAGAAGTCTCTCAAATTACTGCACCCATATGTACAAGTCACAAGTGGTGTTTGGTGATGAGTTTTTGGCTCAAGGGCTGCATTTAAAGTCACAGGTCTTCAACTGGGATTAGGACTTGGCTTTCTGCAAACCAGTCCAGTTCTTCCACACTGACTGAATTTTTTATTTTTTTAACCTCATCTTATACACAAAGGCATTGTCATGTTAGAATAGAAAACAGTCCTGTCCAAGCACACAATTCAATAGAATATTACTATATGCTTAAACGTTTATATTAATGTAAAGTAGTTTTTAAAGGGACAATAAGTAACTTTTTAGGTATTTTATTATCTAAAATCAATATTTTTATTCATAAATATGCCCTCAATGGTGTACAAATACCTATGCCAATGTTTAAACTAATCCTTTTAAATGAAGAATTTATTATCTTTATATACATGGGACGGGTAGGTTGACGGAGGCTTCCATGTAGTTCCGCCATCTTGCAAAACTATAATAGCAGAGAGGGACAAAAAGTACTAAGCCAACGCGTTTCCACAGCGCGTTTTCGGTCAGAGCCAGAAACGCAGGTGCAGAGCAGTGAGAGGCGCTTGAAACTGCACCGGCAAGTTTAAAAGTCTGGATTGCATTCTTATTATGGACCATACATATGCCGCGCTACAGGAGAAGAAAACATAATCGCCAAAACAGTCAAAAATAGAACGTAAAAGGAAACGTGACCGTAGATTACAGAAAACAAGAGTTAATGTCGGGGAAGCTTTTTCTAGGTGGAAAGAGCTAATGCTTGATAAAGATTTCAAAAGAGACGCTGAAGTGGCCAGTTTTCTTCTTCGACAGGTAAGTCAGTGTTACAATCTATATTACAATATTTCTTTTATATCTAACAATGCATATAATTAAGAAAATATAACGAATAAATTAGACATAACTACTAATTACAATATTTCATGTTTTCCACAGTGAGTAATTCATACTGTAACATTCGTTTGTTTATGGTCATGTTGCAGTTTGTTTGAAATAACACACCTGTTCACCTGAAGGAAAACTCGACGAAGTGCTATTAGAAGACATCCTGTCAAAGCTTTTTGGTACATATCGCCTACCGTAGATGCAACGCGCATTTGAAAAAGCGAGGCGCTGGAGAGCAAAATTAGTTTGAATGCAAAATACAATTTCACCACTAGATGGGAGTAATTCCTACTCAGTGTCCCTTTAAGAAAGATAGATAGACAGATAGATCAACCAGCTTCACCAGGTAAAATGTTGGAAAACACCAAACCAGAAGCTTCATATTAGCTTCATATTTGACCAGGAAAAAGAGGAGAGAAACAGGAAGTAGAAACTCACATCGCTCTAGTCCGCAGTAGTCCCAAGGAGTGGAGGAGTTGGACGTGTAGCACCATGGCCCATGCTTATCTCGGTCTGGATTCCTGCACAAGTTCAACTCTAAGCCCGCGCTGGCCTTCGCTGACTGCAAGTCTCTCCTACACACACACAAAAACAAAGAACAGGAAATCAGCTACTCAGTTCAGAGAAACAGGCCAGCACAAGAGGAATGGAAATGTTGACTCATATGTCTTTGTGCGACAAGATGTTCAAAGAAGGAATCATATTAATATCATCCCTCCATCACCAATAAAAGTTTGAAAGTATGAACTCAGAACAGTCGCTGCGGCTCTGCGAATTCCATCACCTGTCCTCAAGGCTCCACACAAGCCCGGCCGAGACTGCACACCAAGCGACTTCTACAGAGTTGACTTACAAAGACAATAAATTCTAGAGTGAGACAGACAGGGGCTGAAACCCCAGAGTGATAAATGTATAGGAAGCAAAGAGTGATAGAGTGAAGAGACATTTTCTCATCCCCGGTGACTGCCGAAACAAGCCAACGTTGAGTTTTCTCAGAGACAACCTTTCGACCCGATGTGAGGCAGACTCACTGGCTGGACGCCATTTGAAGAAGCTGATTGGCTTTGATCTGCCCATGTTTTAAGAGTGGGGGACTGAACTTCCTGGGGTCAGAGGTCACTCCTGCAACGTGTCCATTTGTCTGTGCCATTCTGGCTTTTACAATTCCTGTAAATTAAGTGATGTTAACAGCTGGGACTACAGGATGCCGAGTGAGCTGCTTTATGGGGCATTTGTCTCCCGTGGAACAGTGTGTGGTATTTTCTGTCCTCAGTGTATCAGTGATGAATATGAGCGGCCCAGCTCTCCCTTCTCTGTTTGTTATCACTGCCTCAGTTCTCTTTCAATGTTGTAATACTGCCTGATAACTACCTTTCAAAGCAAACTCCACATCACTAATAAATGACTTCTTATCTATATTTAAAATATAGTAAAATATAGTGAACTGTGAACTGCCTCCCTGCCTACATAGACAGCTGCCTTCTCAGACGGTATCCTAACCGGAATGGAACATCGTGAGTGACCAAAGCCCAAAGTATACTCCGGGCACCCGTGGCCGTGATGGTCCGAACACTGTTCGCATGACGTTATTGTCATTACCGGCAGGGTCTGTGGAGTCTGCGGAAAATGAAGTACACCTGGGCCTTGATTTGAAGTGCTCTACATAGTCAGTTGCCATTAAACAGTGTTCCATATGTAGCACAGCACAAAATATTCACAACTGATTTCAGTACAGGCAATGCACGATGAAAGACACAATACTCAATACACAATCTCTGTTAATATTGTGGATAAAATACACAGATTTCAGGTGAAACATTCTTTTTTAAATTGATTACTTAATATTGAGCATTGGATTACTGATTTTTTGTAGTATATTATATCAACATTTTACTAATTTGCCAGCCATATTGGATCTTTTCACTAAACACATTGCATAATTAACTACATTTTGGAACAGATTAGCATTGAAAGGGTTTACAGCTTCTTTACATTTTTGAAATCTGTCAGTAAGAAGCAAACATTGATTGACACTGTATTTAGAATAATGAAGGGCACATGCTAACTTGATGTTTTTTATTTCGCAGATATTTCACAGAATTTCCAGTGTGTCGTTTCTGTAATGTCATCAAATAGAATTAAAAAATATTGACTGTGACTATGTCTCCAATTAGGGTAATTAGTGTTTTTTTGTTTTCCCAAAATCATTTTTTTCCCTTTAGTTTAATGGTTTAATAAAAATTTGATAATCAAAAAATCAAAAAGGAGTGGTGGTAATCAAATAAATGTGAAAAAACAACTGAAAATGTTTTATTTTAATGTAATAGAATTAAAAATTCACAATTGCTTTTATTTCTGGGCTGCATAACAGAAGTTTAAATTAAAAATATAAATTGAAAATAAAAATAATGTTTTGATAAATTATAACTATTATTATTACAAGGAGTACATTCTATTGTACAACTGTAATATATGTCTCTGTCGTAATTTCTTTTATTTTGTCAATTTGTATTGAAAACCTGCACAGCTCATTCACAAAGATACACACAGACCTCGCAGGCTTCATAATTAAACAGAAGTCTTTTGCAGTTTAATATTTATAATAGACACTAGTCCAAATCACAACTGATTATGTGTTCCCTCCTTACGATTTCAGACAATGGCAGACAGTGGTTTTCTTAGTACACTGGAATAGTAAGTATTTTGACTTTGAAAAAATTGACACATAGCAGCTTTAAATGGTTTCAGTGATTTCATGGAAACATGTACCTGAATGTGTGGTCGGACCACAGCCCACAAGGAATACCAGATCTTGTTTTCGACAAATTACCACGGTAACTCTCCCCGTTGTCTTCATAACATTCTAGGACACAGAAACATAGACATAAAGATAACATAAACAATGCATGTATGCATGCACATGCATGAACCTTCAGTAAAATCCATGCTTATTCAAGGCTCCATGTTTATATTATTTATGGATTTACTGATTGTATCCATGCTGTCATGAAGTAAGCATGTTTGAAATAGCATTTTATTAGTGGGGGAGGGACATTTTCACGTCAGGGGCCACTTTACAATTGGTGGTTGGCAAACATGGAAGGGAAAAAAGCTTTTGTCTGTGCCAACATCTGACTGTAGTTTGAGTGAATCCAGAGAGGCACTGCCCTGTCTCTCTGACCTGAAACCTCAAAGGGACTCTTCTGGTGAGAAATGTGTCTTTAGAAACATTCATGAAAGAGATTATTCTAACCAGACAGTTTACACGATTTGTAAAGAAGAACCTTTTTCTTTTAGGACTGCTTGTGTGACACAGATGAAGGGGAATGTGAGGGTGCCCAGAACAAAACCACACTCGAGCAGGGTGCCAGATCTTTACAGGCGGTCTACGATGGCGCCTGTGCGCAAAACATCTTTGTCTTTCATCATTAAAATTCTTGTAAATTATGATGAGCTAAGCATTTTGGTACAACATAATTAATTGTGTGGTTAAATATGGTTCATGATTCCTAGGCGTGCGGTGTGTGTATGTGTGTTAAAAGTGTGTGTGGGCTCACCTGTGCTGTCAGAGCTCTCTGAATCACATCTGGGGATGTTGGTACAGAAAGCCTTGCGTACTTTTGGGTCTGTGGTGAAACACCAGGGAATTTCGGAGCCATCGGGGTTTCTGCAAAAGTTCTCCCTGAGATCCCTAAGTGGGACACAAACACAAACAATTGAGTAAAATCATGTTTATTTGTGCATGTATATTTTTCTTGCTTATTCTTTTTTAGAATGTTAGGACTGATTTAGAATCAGTAAGATGTGAAAAACCCCAAATCCTAGGATCAGCCCCGAACTAAAGTGTAGCATGACTCACTTGCATTTATAGTTGTGAGGTGTGTATGAATGGTTGTGTGGGAAAAGAGCATCCCAGCGTTGGCAGGTCACACCTGCAGGGGTCACATTGACCGTACCCCTGTAACCCTCTCCCTGACCCCGAAAACAAGAGGTGGTCACCTCCACCTCCACAAAATGATCTGAGTCTGAACGAGGGAGAGAGAATGTCAGGAATTCCAAGCATCAGCATTAGAAAAATGTTTCCATTGGAAACATGCCATGGATGAAATACAGGAGTAACACTTGAACCACGAGATTTATGACGAGTCAGTGCACCTGTACACAATCTCTGGGCCAAACTAAATATCACACACATGCATGTATCTGTGATAGGAGAGGGGTTTCCTCCACAAGCGTTTAGAAACATTTAGCTTGAATTAAACTCAAAACAAACATAAAATAAAATGGAGAGATTTTTGGATCACAGCATTATACAACATCACAATATAACAACAAATGAAAACCAGAAATACAGCTAAAACCCAACTGCAAATGTTTCATAGAATGAAAGGTGGAAAAGTGAACATACCACACACACTTATGTTACAATACTCCCACGGTGTGTTTTTGTCCACTGTGTAACACCACGGACGCACGTCATTATTGGGATTGCGGCAGTAGTTGTCATCCAGGCCTTTGCCTACATGCCTATAAATACAGATACAGAGGAGCATGTTGAAAATCAGGCAATTGGTGTGTGTGTGTGTGTGTTTGTGTGTGCATGTGAATGTGTACCTATGAGGCTGGTAGGTGTGTTTATGAGGTTTCTGTGAGTCCCATCTCTGGCACTCTTTCCCACTCTCTGTTTGATCCATGGGCCCTCTATATGTTTCTCCATTACACTTAATACACTCCACTACAAACATACATGCACACAGGTTATTACAAACACCAAATGCACACAATGTCATGCAGGCACTACAACAAACACAAAAATACTGACATACACTATTCTCAAATACAGACACAAAAACACATATTATATACAGTATTGATGAAGTCATCTCTAACCTTCCGAACACTGGGGCAGCCCACATTCCTGGTGCCGAGTCTCAGTGAGTTCAGTGAAGCACCAGGGTCCACTTGGATCATTGTCTGGGTTACGGCAAAAGTTCTGACGCAGGTCAAACTTTTTGTGTCTGGCAGGCTTGAAACTGAAAAATCAATATATAGAGATAATAAGAGAGGGGAAAAAGAGCTAAAAATTAAGTTATTGCGATCAACTAGCTCTTTTTTCAGCCCTTTTCCTGCAAAGCTACTGTCCTGCAAAGTTTAGCTTTATTTAAAAACACATGAACTAGCTAATCAAGGTCTTCAATATTACTAGAAACTTCCAGGCAGGTGTGTTGGAAAAGGTTGGAAAAGAACATTGCAGAGTTTCAGGAGCAGGATTGGACACACCTGGTCTTCTGTAGCACTGATTGAATATCATCTCAGTTAGCCTAAGGCCGGGCATACACTGTGCGATTTTCATCCGATTTTCAGTCGAATTCTGACTCATGCTACTCTTTTTCGGGTCGGGCCGAATTTCAGCATTTTCGTGCATCGTTTGTCGTGCAGTGTTCGTGCAGTGTACAAGGGAAAACGAGGGCCGATAAGCCTCTCCCGACCGGCAATCGGTTGGTCGGATAGATTTCTGACATGCACATGTTCGCACTATTGAAGCAAGGCTACGAACCGATTTTAAGCTTTCCCTCACTGCGCATGCGTGAAACCATAAACGAAACCATGGTGACACCTGACACAGCGTGTAGTGTGGACTGAAGTGATGGAGGGATAACTTGGAGTTATGGCAAAGAAAAATAAAAGAGGTGATAAAACGCCTGCTTACCTCCAGTTCACAGCCACCTGCGCGTCTAGATACGCAGACGCCTTTTTTTTTTTTACGTTTCAGCACACATAATTGCGCATATCACCAAAGCGCAATGCACTATCCTCACGTATAGAGTGAGCAGTCAAATCGCAACTCGGCAATCGGACCTACAGTGAGCGCACAAAAATCGTGAGCTTTGGCTTTACATTGCATGCGATCTACCAGTACAGTGTGAGTTGGTACCTTGCCGAAATCGCACAGAAATCGCACAGTGTATGCCCGCTTTAACAAGACCAACTTAGACAAGCCATGCTGTTAAAAAAACTGATGCAGATGAAGCTGGTTGACCAGCATGGTCATTCCTGTGAAGCTGGTTGGCTCAGAAATGTTGGGGAAGGTTGGCGCTAAACTCTGCAGGAAAGTGGCCCTCCAGGAGCAGGAATGACACTCCTGGTCAACCAGGTCCTACAGTCATATTTACAATAATCTGTATGGATGGTCATCCAGAGGTACCTTCAAATCAGCCCTGCAGAGCTTAGCTCAGGGGTACTCAACTGTGGGCTTTAAGATCCACTTTCCTGTAGAGTTTAGCTCCAGCTTGCCTCAACACACCTGCCTGGAAGTTTTAAGTATGCCTAGTAAGACCTTTAATAGCTGATTCGGGTGTGTTTAATTGGGATTGAAGCTTAACTTTGCAGGACAGTGATGTTCCAGAACTGAGTATGGACACCCCTGCTCTACCTGGTTGACTTGAATCAATCATCTAAATCAGCCTGGACCAGCTAACATCTATGTAACCAAGCACATTGTGCCTCAAGAGTTGCTGATGATCTAAATCTGAGTCAACCTAAACCTTTGAATTGATTTGTAAAACTCTAAATAAGTTAGAATGGCATCAAATCATCATGATACGATCTAAACAAAATCTATGAAGAGCAGATGAATGGCTTAAACAACTGGGTTACAAAAGGCGTGCTGTGCTGGAATGGACTGTGTTCCTGCATCTGGATCTTGTGGCTGGTTCCACATGAGGCCTGAGATCTCTACAGCTAATGATGTTGTGCTAACAGATGTTAGCCAGCAATTTCTCTCTGGCTGCCAACAGACACACTCGCACTCTGAATGCAATCTGAACAGAAAATTGTAAACTTTCCTTAATCCCATTTGCAACACCAGGAGGTCATATGGGTGGGAAACTGGGCATTTATTGGAAACCTTTCGTTTGTGTTTTACATCTCAAAAAGAGACAATGCATGTATGCATTTCTGGGAAGCAGGTTGCTATTGGCTGGCCACCGGTTCTAGAACCAGCACCAACACCTTTTTCACTTTTCAGTGAAGATTTACTTGGTTCTCATCAACTTCTCTCTGATAATTTTCTGCTATCCCCCCATTTGACTTAACCGAATGGCTAGGGCAGGTGGACACACTGTGCTGGTGGATAGATTGAGAAGCTGAGAGGAAAAAGATCTTATCACATGGAAAAAGGTTCGAAGGGAATCGAAGTCGGAAAGCACTGTTATCCATAGGGAGGAGAAGGTCTGGATTAGCATCTGTCCACTAGTCTCGAATGCTGCTCATATTTTATTGTGTCTGTGGCTTTGTGAGCTCAGCTGGAGGGCAGACAGAACATGACTTCAGTCCATAAATCCTCCTCCTCTCGTTCTTTCTCTAGCTTTCTTTTCATTCTCTCACCTCTAAAATCTTTATACAGCTTGTAAGTGGTGTAACTCATAGAGCTAATAACATTTTGGCTTAGAAGGATCTGGCAACAACTGACTATATTAACCAGATTGGCTCGAGTTCACGCAGTCAAGGCATCACTCCTTACAGTCCCACTTAACTTCTGTTGTCAGAAATATGACTCTCAAACGACCAGGACTGAAAGCAATCTCATCTGCAGTCTAGGCTAATCAGTGATTCTTGGTAGATAGCATGCTGGCGGCGATTAACAGCTAATGGCTAAGTCTGCACTAGGAAAACGGAAGACATTTGCGAAAATTGCTAGCTGTCAAAGACCATATCAAAGTTGCAAATAAGAAGTTTACTGTGAGAATGAGCTATAGAGGAGCGAAAGGTTTAAGAGAGAGAGGCGAGAATTCACTAAGAATTGCGTTGTTTACTACCTGCAGATATTTACACAGAGTGTAAAAAGAGGTTAATGCTATTTACACAAAGTGTTAACAGAACTTAAATGCTATTTACTCTGAGTATAAATATTGTTAGATAATGTTTGCACAGAGTGTAAATGGCAACAATTAGCATCTTGTTTACAAGTGGAAACAGTGATAGATGCTAATCACACAAAGTGTAAATAGAAGTGATATGCTATTTATATTGACTTAATTTGTTTGTGCACCGGCTGCATTGTTATAGAACCCAATTCACAAAGGAATCAAGATGCATCACAATGCAGCATTTCGGCGCCTTGCAATATCCTATACCTCCCCAAAAAAGCATTTCTATTGGCCGAGACAAGTTTTTAAGGGTACTTTATTCAGTGCTTGTCTTTAAATTAAATTATGCATTTTCAATTATTAAAGTACATTTTTACTTGTGTTCGTGTGGGATGGACATATTCCAGGCTTGACACGTAATTCCAGTCTTTGTGAACGATCTTCTCCCCTTGTAGTTGACACCTGACCCAATGATGCACTCTTTCACATAGTCTGTGGAAAACATACGCCACAGAGATGTTCATATAATGTGAAACTATGAATGTTGTTTACAGATTACGCATTTCGTCGACATTCTGAGATGATTTAAGTCTCCAAACAAGAGTTTTACTGTCGATTACAGCATAAATCTAACTGTTCAACCACATTTCTTGCTGGAAACATAAACATACAGCATCTTGTTAACGTCAACACTTATCGTCATGCTTTCTTATACTTCGTTGGCTGTTTGCTGCCAAATGTCTCAAGCTTGTGTTGTTTACAAGAACAGAGGTTTTATACATTAGAAGCAGCAATTTCACACTTTATAACCAGTGATCTAAACAAAAATGACTGGCATTTGCTCAGTATTGCAGCAAAACCTTTCCAGGAAACTTTAGAAGAAATACAAGTAAAAAGTCAAGTGTGAGTGAACTTCTTCGAAAATGTATTGCAAATATTTACCTTTCTTCTCGTAAAGGTCGTAATTGGGTTTTCGCTCTCTTTTTGCACCTTCAGAGAAACGGTCGAAGGGCAGCAAGTGACATTTCCTGTTTATGTGGTCAAAGTAAAATGCCCTGAAAGGAGGCAAATACAGAAAATCAAGATAACTAAAGACAACTGTTGGGACAGAGTTCCACATGGATCAGATGAGGGTTGAACCAATTTTTTCTCCCAAAAATGTAAATGACTTTTATGTCGTTCAAAAACCTAGATGACTTAATCATTAACTTCAACTGTATGGGAAAAAAAATACTAAAAATTTATCTTCCAAAGGAAAAAACAACAACATCAGGGTGAGTAAATGATGACAAAATTGTTGTTTTAGGTGAACTATCCCTTGTGTGATTACATGTGCGTGTGTCACCTGCAGGACTTCTTGCTCTTGCTGCATTTGCGTGCGCAGTCATCCAGCGGGAGATTTCTAATTCGAGGTGATTCCGGACATTCTGTACAAAGCAGCCGGCTGTTTTCACTTGTCTGATACCTTTGCAATGTCTGTTTCCTGCACTCTGAACAAAAGAGACAAGAAGATTAAACACAAACACATATGCAGATACTTAAAACACACACGTACATGTACACTCGTAATCTCATACATGTGGGAGCTGTCACACACATTATCAGAAAGGTTGTTCTCAGGAAATGGTGCCATTTGTGCCCAATTTGTGTCTCTGTGACTCAAAACTGATATATTTGGACAGGTTTTTTCCCTCTTTAGCATTCGATATTAAAGCACTTTTTTTTTAATAGTATTATTCTTAAATGCTTGTTTTGTTTTACATCATTTTAATAGCCTACACATAGAAAAAAACGGCACATAACGTCATACGATGTCAATATTTGGTTAAATTTCTTTTGTGACAGCCAGTGACAAAAATTCAAAGTCAATTCAACATATAGGGCCCTATTTTAACGATCTGAAACGCAAGTGTCAAAGCGCGAAGCGCAAGTAAGTTTGTGGGCGGGTCTCGGCGCTGTTGCTATTTTCCCGGCGGGATAAATGGCTCTTGCGCCCGGCGCAAATCTAAAGTGGGTTGGTCTGAAGCAGCTTCATTATTCATAGGTGTGGTTTGGGCGTAACGTGAAATAAACCAATCAGAGCGTCATCCAACATTCCCTTTAAAAGCAGGTGCGCAAGTTCCATTATGGATTGCTATTATTATGGCGTATTTACCAGGCGCACGCCAGGAGCGGTTCACAGCCGAGGAGACTGATGTTCTTGTAAGAGCAGTGAAAGACAGAGAAGTTGTGTTGTATGGGGATGGGAGAATAATTAGCCTGAATAATTTGTAAGCTAGATTTATGCCTATTTTGTTCACATCTTCGTGGCACACCACAATGATTTCCGTCATCTCATGTGTTAATATTTTTTTAGTGTAACAATTTATGATTTGCAAAAATAACTGTTGCATCTGTGTAGATTACATGAGCAAAGTGTATGCGCGTTGTGCACGCTATACATTATGGTCAAGCATGCGCCCTTAAAATAGCATAATGAACAACGCGCAACGCGCCACTGACTTTAGACTAGGTTTTTTCTGGTCAGTGGCGCAATTGTTTAATGGAACAGCAAAATAGCACCAGGGATTGTTTGCGCCGGAACACGCCTCCTTTTTTGCGCTGAACCGCCCAGGGAGCGCAAGTTCATTCACTAGTTTAGCGACGTGCCTCTGTGGAGGGAAAAGCGCGCTTTGCGCGGGTGCAAAATAGGAATGACACATGCGTCGGTGTACAAAGTCAATTGCGCTGGGTGCAAGATAGGGCCCATAGTGTTAATTTGATGTCCAATACCGACGTGAGCTGACATTGATATTTGTTGTTTTTAGGTTACGTAACCAAAACCCAATGTTAAGTCAACGTTAAATTGGCGTCAAGCTAAATGCAATGTCTGTTCGACATCATGTCTAATGTCAACCTTACGTTATATTGACGTCATGTGGCTGCTGGATTTGATGTCAAAGGTTCTTAAACAAAAGCAAGCGGAGTAAAAATAACTAGACTCATCAGCTTTTATATCCTTTCACATTAGCAAAATCAGGTTTCTGTTTCTATTTTATGACTGTCTCTTCTGCAGAAATGAATGAGAGGCCAGTGAGTGGGGCCAAGACTCATGATTCACTGCACTCTGGTGGTCCGAGGACATTCCCAAAGTCGGCTTACATACATGTGCAAAGCTCACATTGTAACTCCCACACTGAAATATCTACTTTGTTATTCTTTATTTTCTGATCTGTACTATCAAATGTTGACCATACAGTAGGGCTGCACAATTAATCAAATTTGTAATCGCAATTACAATTACAGATGACACAATTATGTAATCGTTTAAAGGCACAATTACACAAAAAAAAAAGTTCACTTACATCATTCTGTGTGCATAAGATATGTTGTTGTTCTCTCTACAGATTATCTTAAGGGTTTTTTACCCAATTGTTTGAATTTCTTTGTTTTAATATAACATAATACCATGCATATATTTACTTTGGTTTGGTTTCTCAGAAAAAATAAAAAAAATAAAATAAGTATAATTATATATATATATATATATATATATATATATATATATATATATATATATATATATATATATATATGATATTTGAGGCTTAAAAAAAGTTTTTCAGGAAGAGTGTTTTCCGCTGGTTTATTTTGATATAACAATATGGCATGCAGTGGCTTCAAACAATGGCATAAAGCTATTAAAAAAATTATTCAATCTAAATTGTGCTAATCGTAATATATAATCGCAATTACAATTTCAAGGGAATAATCGACAATTATGATTTTTGTCATAATCGTGCAGCCCTACCATACAGTTCATCCAAAACATAAAATTATGTCATTATCATCTCCTATTGTTTTGTCAATGTGGTCTATACAACTCATGAACAGCATTTCAAGTCTTCTGAATCCTTTGTGTGAGGAACACAATGAAATGTAAGACATTATTCACTGATAATCTTCCCAACAGTGAGCTTTTAACTGGAGAATGACAGTTTGTGCACCTCATGTGTATTTAAGGCTTCCGGATGCCCGTCTGAAGTCTACATGGATGTTGTATTTGTAGGTTTCACAAGGTTGCTCACAAGTACCCATCTACAAAGCTTCAAAGCACACTTCTGCTTCATTAGTAGTGATATGGACTCCCCAGCATAATTACTCACTCTCATGTCGATCCAAACCAGTAAGTCCTTCGTTCATCGTTCATCATCGTTCATTAATATATTTTTGATGAAATCCTAGAGCTTTCTGACCCTGCATAGACAGCAGCGAAACTGACACGTTTAAGGTCCAGAAAGTTACATTTAACATTGTTAAAATAGTGCATGTTACATCGAGAATACTTTCTGAATTATTGAACATAGTCACTGTTTTGTTTTCTTTGCACACAAAAAAGTATTCTTGGGTCAGAAAGCTCTCAGATTTCATCAGAAATATCTTAATTTGTCTTCCGAAGATGTACAAAGGTTTTACAGGTTTGGAACGATATGAGGGTGAGTAATAAATTACAGAATTTTCATTTTTGGGTGAACTACCCCTTTAAAACTCTATATACTTCAAGCAAAAGCTAAGAACAAACTGGTTTAACTAAACAAAGTTTCTTTGGAGTTTGTTTTGGGGATTTGAAACAGCTTTCCATATCTAACTTTCCGGAAAAATAAGATGCGCTGGGAAACACTTTCAAACTATGATTCGTTCATGGCTCCGCCTACTTTGAAGTGAAAATCTTTTTTGTTAATTTCTTCTTTTCAGTCCAACAAGGTCAGATTTCCGAAAGTAAAAATCATGAACACACTGAAGTGCTGCTTTATAGCAAAAATCTGAAAAGTGTGAGGAAAGGACACAGCACATATTTATATATTCATCCAAATGCTTCTCTCAACACTATGGGCATGTTTGCTTACAGAACATTGCTGCAAATGTA
Source organism: Carassius auratus (assembly GCF_003368295.1). Classification (NCBI taxonomy): domain Eukaryota; kingdom Metazoa; phylum Chordata; class Actinopteri; order Cypriniformes; family Cyprinidae; genus Carassius; species Carassius auratus. Next base: position 41,258 of record NW_020525762.1, read on the forward strand.
TTTCAAACTTCTTTTAACCATAAGCAAATAACAAAAAAGGACCTTTAAGGTAACATCAGCTAAATTTAAGTGAATTCCAGGCTTGACACAAAAACAGGTCATGTGTTCATTGTCTTTGCTTTTGCTTTTGGTCAGCATTCAAATTCGTGTGACCAGCTTGGGACCAACTTGATCGAAATCTGTATGGGGAACTTATTTGCCCTTAGAAGAAACTCCATATCACATGGGTTCCTATTGGAATGTCACTAATTAAGTAACAGTAAATGTGACTGTACATTTAGGGTTCAAAACACAATAGTTCAAACTATTTGTTGTAGGAATCACTGTTCAGGAACCACTGAATCACAAATGTTGCCAATGAATAATAACTTACATTTCAGTCTATTCCTCACACAAATCTATTGACTTTTAAGTTGGGAAAGCTCACTTCATTTTGGGTGAACTATTCCTCTTAAAATCTGATAATAGAAATATTCATATCTTTCCCATATGCCGTTATCTCACTGAGCGTGGGCATGAACTTGGATCTGCTCTGTGCAGTAGTCCTGGGCTTGGTGCCCTGATTATCAAGTGATTTGGTAAACTGTTGAAAATCAGAGGTGTAAAGTATCACTCATTTTCCTTCAGACACGCGCAGTGCTGCCGAACTCCTGTGGCTGAAGCGGTTTTGATGAGAACACATTATTAATGTTTGGACCGCATCTGAACACATCTGGATTTCATCGAGCTGCTCCTCAAACACTGATCTTTTCCTTCAGCGCCCCAATTAGACTCCTTTAAATTCCTCTTTCTGGCCTGTCGGGGGCATCTTTATCTTCTAGCCTGCTTATTAGATTTGGCTAAACCTCTTCCTTAAATAACAACGGGATGATATTTATGATAGCAATGAGGACGGGCATCAGAGAAACATCAGCATTAATGGCTTCAGTCTGACTCACTAATGTCCTTTCCTGTCCTAAAGCTTCAGTGAAAGTTTTGAAGAACTTCTCTTTCTGTGTTTACGCTGCACATCTGGTCCGGTGAATATTTGCAATGGTGAAATATGGGAGAAACGGCTCTGTCCAGATGTTGCACAGCACATCGATAACACCCGCTTTAGAGAGTCCATTCACCCCATATGTGCTTTTGCCCATTGCGGGAAATGTGCACTCTGGGAAGGGTCTGTTGCATTGCTGTAGCGCATCTAACGATGCATGTCACTGTTATTCAACATCAAGTTCTTCAGGGGACAGGGCTGAAAGCAGTGTATATGTTGGCGCTTTTACAAACCATTTACAATTTCAGGCCCTTTCAAGATGATACTGCAGAAAAGTGTCTTGCTAAAAGACATAATAGATTAACACCTGTGGGATTTGAACCTACAACCTACCAGCCCAGATCTTTGACCACTAGGCCACACCAGCCTATACCCTCTGCACTATGTGATGCATATAACATCTTCAGGCTTCAGTTTATCAGACTGAAACATGAGTAAAGGTCAGTAGATTTGTGTAAAATCCAAACCAAATATACATTAGTGTGAATGGGGACAGTTTAAAAATGATGGCCTATAAACATATATTAAAAGCCCCTTGGATTGTTTATTTGTATTTTTACTTTTCCACCCAAAAGTTGGGAGGACTTTCTTTTATTAAATTGATTTAAACTCAAAGAACCCCTCAGTCCTTTTTAAAAATCCTTAACCTTCCAACAATTTACCATGATAGCCATAGTTTCAACTATTCACTGTTAAAATGTCATCTTTATAATAATATCTTGCATTTCTAAGAGTTTGCAGATTCAACTTAAGTTTCTTCATCAGTAAAGTCAAAGCGGCTGAAAGAGCAATGAACTTACAGCTGGTTGTAACCTACTGGTCGTAACCACTTTACAACAATTAAACTTCAGTCAAAAGTAATAAAGTTTAATTAAACACAATTTTAGAGGATTTTAGGAGTCAGAGTTCACAGTGTACTTTGTCATTAATATGAGATCTCCTTCAGACAGAGGAAGAATCCTCGAATATTTTTGTCATTTTGTTTCATTTCTTGTGAGGTCACTGATGGCTTGCAGTTACATTAGTAAAACTGCACTAAATAAGGTATTAGTTCACCATGTTAAGCTTTTGCACGGGAAAGAAAGATAGTAGAACCAGTCATACACAAAATAATATCCAATATCCCCAGAATCAGTTACCCTCAAATTGCATTTATAAACAAGCACTTGACATATTTTTCAAACACAGCAAGTAGTTGTGAATACATAACCTGATGAACTTCTGTTTAATCAATGTAATATTTCTCAAAGCAATCTAACAGTGACATTTGCATTGTGTTTAAAACACAATTTAAAACACGATCAGTTACTAATCAATTAGGCACTTTGGGTTCACGTGTGCGTTACGCGCTGGTCACTCACCCACATCCACAGACAGCAAGACGCACAGAAGAGCTTGATAAATCCACATTATGCAAGATTTCATGATTCTCGGTTTGATATTCCAGGATTTGGGATGGAGAGTTTATAAGGTCCGAGCTGGTGCTGCTGCTAGTGTGAGTGATGAACAGAAACTGATCGCTTCGCTGTGGCTTTCTCACTCACGCTCTCGCGCGCTCTCTCTACAGTCACACGCACGCACGCACGCACGCGCAACATTAGCATTTATTGGCGAGTTTGATCCTAAATTTGGATGTGGATGTGGGATTTAACAAAACATAGACTGATGAACGAGTCATTTCCTAGAGCTTTGACTGATAACCACATTAGAGACATGCAGGCTGGCCGTGAACTGTGAGTATTAAGTGAATGATGACGAATAATAATAATAATGAATGAATGATCCTTTAAGGTGTTAAGGTTTTGTGGAACTTATTTCAAGTTAAATCTGCTTTGTTCGTCATTTGTCTGAGATTATAGACACAATTGGAAAAATGTGGTATATTTAATTAATACTGAACACAGTTAGGCTATAAATTATGAGGGGGGACATTAATACACTACAATGTAGGTTACAACGTAAATAAAACGTGTACCTGATGAGCAAGACTATAGGTACAGTGTCTTTAAGTTTTGGTTATGGTCATTTTGAGTCAAAACTTATGGTACATAAAAGGGGAGACTCTGAAATGAACATACTGAAATTTGAATCTTCTAGTTTTCTGTGAAGGCGTTTATAAGCAACTGACTTTTCTAGGATTTTTTTACAAGGAATATTTACTTGTAATTATTGCAGACTTGAAACTCAGCACTGCTAATATTGCAACACTTTTAAGGGGGTTAAGTAATTCATCACCACTATCAATGCTTGCCCCTGTGGTTAAACAAAACAGTCCCTAAAAAGTGCATCTGATACAGCTACCCTTTGGCTTTAACATTACTACTTTCTGTTCTTGTTCACTATTCATCAACCAGAAAATTCCAGAAACAAAGTGGACTTCTTAAGGGTGTTATTTCACAGTCCTTCTCCATGAAGCTAAGTGACTAAAGCAGTCGTCTGTCAGGACACCTCCAGGCACAGAGTAGTTTGATTGCAGTCTGAAAGTGAAATCATGGAGAGGGGATTTGGAGTAAGCGAACGGCTGACCACTTCACACCCACCCTGTTATTCCACAGCTAAGCTAACATATGCAATATAAGCTATAGCATCAATAAAGAAAGAATCTCCCTCACTGGATGCTGGTCGGAGTGGCACAGCTGGAAGCAATCCCATTCCGATTGCCGATCACTGGGCTTCATGTTTAACTAAGTGTTCTTGAGTATTTAGACGCGAACCATGTGGAGGGCACAGTCGTTATTTCACAGGAAATCCACACTTTGGCCGTTAATGGGCAGTTCTAAATGCCCTCTAGAGAGCGAGAGAGAGACATAGAAAGAGGTGAAACACAGACCTCAGATTCTTTCTCATTAAGTCGCGTGGAGCTTATAAAGTCGGCATAACTGTTGAAATGTTTGCTTTGTGGTATATGTGGCGAGCAGGTGGGCCCAAGCGGCATGCGAGCCAGCCAGCAGTGGTGGAGCCCAGGTGTCGGCATGTCAGTCAGAAGGAGAGAGCTGTGCCTTGCGGGGCTGTTGGGGAGAATGTGGCCAGATTAAATGCCTTGACTTAAATACATCAGGCTGGGCTTCGACCACCACCCAATCCCCATGGGCGGCTTGGCCTGGTGAAGCCCATTACAAAGCTGCACAATTGGAATTTATTTCGCCCTTTTCCACTGTAAAGAGGAATGAGACAGCAAACACACAGTAATGAAGCATCGTTCACACAGGGATCACTTTAACACCAAGTTTTCTGTTGGTCAATGCACCAAATTAGCATGACCAACAACTTAAACCCAATTAAAAATTTGCATGGGGAAATCTTTCGCCATTATACGAAGTTCCCAATCTTGTAGATTCCTATTGAAATGAGTGTGCCTTAAATGTGACTGCATCCTAATTTAGGGGTAGGGATTGCCACCTAGCAAGCTCATAGCAATATCCTGGGCAGGCACCACTTGCATATTCCTCATAAAATGACCCTTCTAGTTTTCTGCTCTCTCTTTTGCACCTTTATCTTGCCGACTGTGGCTATAACCTTCTGGCTCTGTCCCAGCACAGCCACTGAGTCGATGAGTTTATGTGTGTGATCTTGCTCCAAAAACGCTTGTTCCTCTTAGAGAACACTTCATTAAAGTACCATCAGAACCTCAGACACTCCTCCAATCTCTGTTTCTTGCGGTCTCATTCATTAATTGCCATTCTTATTCTTTCTGATTGTATCTGTTTGTCACACTCCCAAACAGTCTCTATCTGCATCACTGCCTTTGCTCAAACGCTCCTCATCAGTGTGAGTGCGGTCGTCTCAGAGGAGAGCGTGTGCTTCGGCTTCAGGCGTTATATTGCAGCTGGACAAAGAAAAAGCTCAGATATCAAGGGAGGAAAAGCAAACCATGAGCACAGAGGTCTCAGAGTCACATTAGGACAACACAGGCCTCTTAAAACACTGGAGACAGATTAGAACAAGACTAGGGTAAAATATGGATTAGAGCTTTGTGTCTGGTACTAGTGAATTACAACCATGGGGTCAAGGTTTTGCTGGCTAGAATGGGCCAGTTTGCCCCTAATGGTAGAAGTCTGCATAAAGCATATTTTTCTGTTAATAGCCATTAAGTAGCCATGTGTTCTGATGAAATAATTATTTTACAATCCTAATATCTGAAACATTTAAATGTGCTATAGTATGTTTTGTTGGTGTTTTTAATTTGACCCTGTGCTGTCTTTTATTTTTTGTAAAACAATTGTAAAAATAACTCACTTGCTTATCTCTCACCCATTTTTCCCATTAGATTTTCCCAACATGAACAGTTACCAAAAGTGAGTCATCCAAAACTTCATAAGTGCACATAATATCTTTATTGACTAGTCCCATAATGTTCTGGATATTACAGAATATTACAGAAATGTTTCCATCTTTGCAAAAGCAATATATGTATGTATATATCTGAGAACATCTATCATTATAAAACATTGTGTGTTGTATAAGTTATTGTATGTATATATATATATATATATATATATATATATATATATATATACATACATATATATATATATATATATATATATATATATATATATATATATATATATATACATATACATATATATATATATATATATATATATATATATATATATATATATATATATATATATAAACATACAATAACTTATACAACACACAATGTTTTATAATGATAGATGTTCTCAAATTTACCTGACCCATATATTTAACAAAATTTTGATGCTACATGAAGATAAATAGCACAATAATAATAAGCTCAGAATTGTAGAAGAATCATAAAAGATTAAGTGAAACAAGTATTTTTTACATTTGTTACATTAAAGACAGTGGAAGTAATTATGAAATTACATATAAATATGCACTTAGGCACTTCGACTTAATACTTAAGTAAATAAATAAAGCATGCTTAAGGTTAACTATTTGCATTTAATAGACATTTTACTTGTTTCTCTCAAGCATATAGTTCTGTCAGTGTCAAAATGACGTAAAACATGTTTTTCAAAAATGGTAAATGATAACCTATGTGTACATATCTTCAAGCATTAAGTTTCATTGTCAAACACTTGCTTACTTATATTTGGTGTTGTGGGCTTTGTCTCTCACAGCCTCTTATTTTACATATGCATAAACACACACCATTACGACATAAGTCTTGCAATACGGGCTCTGAAACTAGCAAGAAGAAAGGGTGGGTCCTCACACTAGCGGCTTGAGGAGAACGCTTATTCTCCAAGGCTGGGGTCTTTCATCCTGCCGTATGCACTTTCACACATGCACAAGTACCATTCCCTAGTGAGACTAAAGTTTTAACCCTTATTGAGAGGCCTAATCGCTAGTATGATCTCCTTTCTGAGACCTGTGACCTTAGCTTGTCAAAGTAATGGCCTCCTTGCCCCAACTCTCTCTTGCTCTTTCGTTTCTCATTACTCCTCATGTTAAAATCAGAATTTAAATTAGGCCATGACTGCCCCTTTAGAAGGAATTTGATAATAAAGGTAAGAGTTTCTCACTTAGAGTTTAAGAACAAATGCATTGTGAGAATACAGACCTAGCAGAGAAAACCCAGCGATTGAACAGCGAGTCATGGCATCCGTGTGCTGGAACCACAGTTCTCTCTTGTGCGGTAATAAAGTGGCCCTCCAGCACTATGAATCTACACGTCTGGGGCTTTCCTTGCTTGTTGTGTATAGCGATCATTGGTCCCACACTCTAATAGGGAGCAGATGGCGTGTTATTTCACAAGTCGCGCCTTGGAAAAACATTCCAGCACATAAATCCAATTACAAACGAGCAGGTTTCTTAACCCTAGCGCGCGTGCGACCGGCCACAGATCACATCAGTGCGGCTCGCGCTTTCCCCAGATAACAATGTTACGGATGAAAACATATGAAAGTGGACTGACCGCACTTTTGTAGCTTGACGTCAGCGAGGACACAAATGAACGAGTTTCACTGAAGCAAAAATAAACTAAACAACGGACTAAACAATGTTAAGAGGATAATTTGTTTCGTCTTCATGGCTCAATGAAGAATTTCCAGGATACCCTTATGAGGCATCTTCTCCTTCTTACATAAGTTTGTCTTCTAGTCTCAAATGGATCAAAACAAGTCTTTACGAATGATTATCACATCATATCTCTTAATATCTCTTGGGGTGGGACATACCGAAGGCTAGAATTGATTTTCCAAATAGCCAGTCTAGTTTAGTTACATCACACTTGATTTGTTATGATTTGTTCTTTACTGTTAGTTGGAGGCAGGTGATATTAGGGGAGGTATGTTCTCAGTTTCGGAAACATTTGATTCGACAAACCTGTTTGTAAATTCAAAATTAAACTACTTTTAAATTCTAAAACTACACATAAAACAAATAACAGAATAATCTCACTATAGGGTGGACTGATTCAATCCCTTTTTCTTATTGGTTGTCTTCCAGTTGCTGATTTACAGTTTTGAAATCGAGCCCAAAGAAAAGACCCTACCCTGGCCTGGAAAGGGTGGAGAGCTGAAGCCCTGGTGCTGTGGCAGCTGTAAGGTTGTCTGGCACCTCATTGCTTACTAAGTGGCTCCACGTGTGAGGGAACAAGCCCATATAAATTGCTTTACCCTTCCAGACACATGGCCACCCCAACACCCTGCTGAGACTGCTCAAGACCGGACTCTGAGTGACTGTGGTGTCTTAAGTGGAGTTATTAGCAAGGAAGAGAGAGCACTGAGGGAGAGGCGGAGCGGCAGAATAAAGCAGGAGACAGGTGTTAATAGATGTCCTACAGCTTTCAAAAGCCCCTCATGCAGGTCTGGGGGCTGGACTTCAGTTTCACAGGCAGCAAATTACCTGGACCGCAGTTTGACCTCCTTGCCTTTCAAATATACACACACACCTCCACCAGAAAAGATGTTTGGCATGTGTGGACACTAAAGGTATAAGGCTGAAGGCCTACAAACAGATTTTCTTAGTTAGTTTTACTGAATAAAAAGTTAAAATACTCTGAAAATCTTGGCCAAAAGTATAAAAATAAATATGATATAAATAATACAAGTTGGCCGCTGGATTTAGAATTTTCAAAAAAATAATTCATGCTCACACTGCACCAACTGACACCAACAAATGCTGTTGACCATATTCAGTCAGGTGAAAACAAACTCTGGCCAACTACAGTAACAGAGGCCGACGGGCAACACACTAATCCAACAAAACCAAACAAACATGATTGTTGGCGTTTGTCAGTGCGGTGTGAATTGGCGTTAAAACAGTACCACCCAACTGGCTTTGAGGAGAGTTTTTATCTTCTCTCTGGCAGTCAGTTGGCTAGTTCTCATGGGTTCAGTGACCAATCAGCCAGCATGAATCTCCTCATCTCGCAGATCCTCTTGTTTGTCTTTTCCTCAGCAAATAATGCTAATGCTAGTGTTAATCTCTGCACGTAGTATCTGGGCTCTCTTGTCGAGCTGTTGGGTAAGGGGTCAAGCTAAAAAAGTTACCCCAACAAGTAAAATCTGAGCTCCAAAGAACCTCTTTTTCTACTCTGCATACCTGCACTTTTGTTGGGATGGGAACTTGGATGGAAAATGAAGACCAAGAGATGTTCCTCTCCATAAATGCTTTGGGAAATAAACATTAGCAAAGGGAAAATGGTCGTTTAAAGTTTGGAGGAGAGTTCTTGTAGGACAAGTTCAGTGTTAAAGGGACACTAAGTAGGAATTACTCCCATCTAGTGGTGAAATTGTATTTTGCATTCAAACTAATTTTGCTCTCCAGCGCCTCGCTTTTTCAAATGCGCGTTGCATCTACGGTAGGCGATATGTACCAAAAAGCTTTGACAGGATGTCTTCTGATAGCACTTCGTCGAGTTTTCCTTCAGGTGAACAGGTGTGCTATTTCAAACAAACTGCAACATGACAACTAACAAACGAATGTTACAGTATGAATTACTGACTGTGGAAAACATGAAATATTGTAATTAATAGTTATGTCTAATTTATTCGTTATATTTTCTGAATTATATGCATTGTTAGATATAAAAAAATATTATAATATAGATTGTAACACTGACTTACCTGTCGAGAAGAAAACTGGCCACTTCAGCGTCTCTTTTGAAATCTTTATCCAGCATTAGCTCTTTCCACCTAGAAAAAGCTTCCCCGACATTAACTCTTGTTTTCTGTAATCTACGGTCACGTTTCCTTTTACGTTTTATTTTTTACTGTTTTGGCGACTATGTTTTCTTCTCCTGTGGCGCGGCATATGTATGGTCCATAATAAGAATGCAATCCAGACTTTTACACTTGCCGGTGCAGTTTCAAGCGCCTCTCACTGCTCTGCACCTGCGTTTCTGGCTCTGACCGAAAACGCGCTGTGGAAACGCGTTGGCTTAGTACTTTTTGTCCCTCTCTGCTATTATAGTTTTGCAAGATGGCGGAACTACATGGAAGCCTTCGTCGACCTACCCGTCCCATGTATATAAAGATGATAAATTCTTAATTTACAAGGATTAGTTTAAACATTGGCATAGGTATTTGTACACCACTGAGGGCATATTTATGAATAAAAATATTGATTTTAGATAATAAAATACCTAAAAAGTTACTTATTGTCCCTTTAAAGAACCTTCTACAGTGATAAACCTTGTTTTAAGAGAAGTTGGCATCCTAATGAGGAAACTTTTGTGACTTTATCAGTACAGGTCTGTCTGGAATCCTCAGTTCACAAAAGGCCGAAGTGACTTTTTTTGGGGTAGAATTGGGTCAGCTAAATCCATTGTGGGCAAAGAGTGATGTCAACAAGGACACACAGAAAACACACCTGCGCTCCATCAGTCACACACACTGAATCCAGTCGCTGGAACAGCAGAAGATGCCACTGAGATGCAGAACTTGAAAGAGGATAAAAGAGCATCTGTGTGCATAAATAAACCATCCCCGGGGTAGAGTGACTCCTCAGCTGAAACATAAAGCATGGAGAGATTAAACACTCAAGCAGCTGCCTGGCATCTCACATCGTGCAGACACTTTTAATAAGCCTATCATGTCACACGATCATTATCACAATCACTGCTTCCTGCTACAAAACACATTGTGTTATTGTGAGTCAAGAGTTTGTGTTTAGAAATGCTGATTCTGCACAGACTCTATCCCACACCTGCAGGTCTCAACAGAAGAGCTACCACACACATACTACCTTCTGAGAGACCACACTTTGGTGAATATTTGAGTAATACCTATAAAGCCAATACCTAAACTTAACCACTACCTTACTAACTATTAATAGGCAGCAAATTAGGAGTTTATTGAGGTAAAAGTCATCATTAATGTTTGTTAATAGTGAGAATTGGACCTTAAAATAAAGTGTGAATGAGTTAAGCTAGTCGTGCAAATTTGCCACAATGACCAACAGAAAGAAATAGTTGAGATTAGCATGCTACTTCGAATTTAGACCATGTTTGTTTTTAGACATGTTTCATTGAGGTTCCATATGCAAGTACAATGTCTTAATATCATAAAATATATGAATATAAACATCTTTCATTACCATGGTATTATTAGCATATATTAGCATTGACAAGGTGGTGGTGGATAGAGTTAGGAAATTCTGATTATGAATAGATTTGATTGAGTTCTTAAAATTAATATGAATTACTAAAACTCTGATACATTAAAGGTGCACTAAGCGATTCTTTGTCAAACGATGTTGATATTTGAAAGCACCAAAACAAACACGCCCAAATCTCAACAAAACTTCACCCTTATTTTGAAATCTTCCCCTCACATGTACATCCCAATCTTGGCTATGATGATCACAGAAACAAGTGAAGATGACACACAAGCATATTCAAACAAAACCCAACATGGATAAGTTGTGTGAATCTGAGCAAAATCAATGTTACTCACCTGTCAAGAAGAAACAATGCAACCTTGGTGTCCAGTTCAAGGCCTTCCCACTCCTTGACTTCTCTCCACAGCTGGAAAACCACTGATATTTACAACTACCTCTTGATCGTAAACCTTCTCTTTATCTATAGTGGTCACTACAGTTGTAACGGTGGTGACCCGATAATAATTTAAGAAACTCAAACCAATGATTTTCTCTTTAGGTTAAACTTAAATTCGGGCGCCAGACAGGAGTAACCCTGTCAAATGTTTAAGAAAACAAATATCCCAGATAGCATAAATACCACCAGTTACATATATAAACTCACATTCCAAGAAATAAAGCACAAACGTCATAGGATTCCATTTAGACAACTGTATTTCTCACAAGAACAGAAAAACACCACTTTCAATTATCAGTGACAAGAACAGAAAAATAAAATAAACCTTTAAATTATGAGTCGAGGTTCAGTAAAGAAAATACAAATAAAATAAAGATAACATTATATATATATATATATTTTACTCACTGCAGTTTGAGAGGAACCGGGTTAAATGTGGGTGTGGAAAGTGCAGAGATGAATGGTGTGAGTGTTTTGGGATAAGACCAGCCACGTATCCAACAAGCCGCCTTCAGTAATTGGTGAACTTGTGTTGGTGGTAAACGAAAACAGCCAGGATCCAGACGGTCGTTAACAGCTCGATCGGGACTTTTTAAACGCTCTGCGCTGAAGACATCGTCATGGAGAGCGGTCCACTCTCTAGCATCCACTCCAGCAAAGGCACAGCGCTCTCCCTCCGAGGATTACGTCACCGCCACACAGGTAAGTGTAGACACCTTCCTTCTCCCTTAATTTTTTCCGTCCAACTACCAGCCAGCAGTTCATTTAGTGGGTACTTCCTAATAGCGTTTAACTATATTACCACAAATTCGTTTGTTGGGTATATTTTTAGATGGCGTTCGGCTTCCGTTGAGGCTTTCCGGTTCTCATCTCCACAGCGCACTAACAACAACACTCCACGTTTCTTCCGACACCTACTCCTCTCCTCCTTCAGTTTAATTCCTCCTTTTATTAGATTACCTCATTTCCTTTTTCCTCATTTGGTAAACGAAAATGGGCGGAGACAATATTAATAATTACAATTTTTGATATTGGAGTTTTCAGCTCCGCCACACTCCTCCCCCCTGGAAATAAACAACCCCAGGTTGTAAAAAAAAAAAAAAATAGCATTTTCAGAACCCAAAGAACTCTTCATCTTCGTCCGGGGATTCGTGGAATATTTCCAAGAGATTCACTTTTTCCAGATGGTTTAACTCATCAGCGGTAGGAAAACATGGCTTCAAGTTACATACATGAACGGTACGCACATCCTCACCAGTGTCTTCCAATGCCACACGATAATTCAGTGGTCCCAGCTGTTTTATTACTCTGTAGGGACCTTTCCATTTGTGGGCGAGTTTAGCACAAAAATGGTGAAGGGCACTTGATTGAGGGAAGTTTCTCACCCAGACACGATCTTTTTCTTTGTAGAGGACATCTCTTCGGTTCTTGTTGTAGCTTCGGAGCTGTCTTACTGAGGCTTTCTTGGTGCATTCTTTGGCTCTAGCTTGCAACTGGGACAGATGTTCTGTGACATTGTAAGATGGAGCAGTTGGAGCAAGATTTTGCCCATGTAGCAGCTTGTCCATTGGCCCCTGTAATTTTCTCCCTAGGTGAAGCTCTGCTGGAGACATACCGATGGTTTCCTGTACCGCTGAATTAATGGCGAACCGTAGTTCAGGTAGGTGTTGGTCCCATTTTTTATGATTGTCATCCACATATGCTGAAATCATCTGTTTTAATGTTCTATTCACTCGTTCAGTTAGGTTTGTCTGAGGGTGGTATGCTGTAGTCATCTTCTGGGTGACTTTCCATTTGGCACAGATGTCCTGAAAGACAGCTGATGTGAACTGTGTGCCTCGATCAGACAGGATGAAATCAGGTACCCCCCATCGAGTGAATATTTCTTCTCTGAGGTGTGAAGCAACAGTTTGAGAATTTGCCTTTCGCAAAGGGAACAGTTCTACCCATCGGGAATAATAATCCACGAACACTAGTAGATATTCGTGTTGGTGGGAGCTGCGAGGCAGTGGACCCATGATATCTACTCCCAACATCTCGTTTGGATGACTGGTGGTGGTCTGTTGAATTTTCCCAGCAGGTTTGCGGTTCTCATTTTTCAAGGTCTGGCATTTCATGCATCTTTTTACATACTGTTTTACAGATGTCCACATGGAGGGCCAGAAAGCGACCTGACGCACTCTCTGGTAAGTTTTGTAAATTCCTAGATGACCACTTAAGGGATGTGCATGGTAATGATGTAGTAGATTTTGGACAAGGGTGGCTGGGACATAGATTCTGTAATACGTTTGCTCATCAGTCAGATGAGTTCGATGGTACAGCTTGTCTTCAACTACTTCATATTGGTCTTGGATAGAGGAATCATTGTCTGCTAGTGACTGAAATAATTTGGTAATTACTGGGTCTTTGTGCTGCTCTTCCCAGATGTCTACTGCTGAAATTGGAAATGCAAAGTCTTCCTTCTGATTGGAGTATAAATGGCATCCAGGTACAGAATACATTCGGGATAACGCATCTGGTGCTTCATTGAGTTTTCCCTTCCGATACTCCACCACAAAGTTGAATTTTTGCAGTCGGAGTGCCCAACGGATTAGACGTCCCGTGGTTTTTGTGGAATTCATGACCCACTGTAGAGCTGAATGATCTGTGACTACTGTGAAGAGTTTTGGTTCAAGGTAATATTGCCATTTTTCTAGCGCCCATACTATTGCCAGACACTCTTTCTCTGTAGCTGAATAATTAATCTCTGCTTTGGTTAGCGTTCGGCTCCCATAGGCTATGACTTCTTCCAAATCATGCATTTTTCTTTGTGTCAACACAGCACCAAGACCTGAGTCACTGGCATCAGTGTAGACAACAAAAGGAAGTTGTAGGTCTGGATGACCCAGGATGGGGGGTGTGGTAAGACAGGTCTTCAATTTCTCAAATGATTGTTGACACTGGGGTGACCACTGGAACTGGCGTCCCTTTTTCTTCAAAGCATTTATAGGTTCAGCGATCAGAGAGAAATTTGGCACAAACCGATGGTACCACCCTGCCAAGCCGAGAAATCGTTGAACTTCTTTAACGTTCTTGGGAACAGGGTAGGAGCGAATAGCCTCTATTTTGCTGGGGTCAGCCGAGATGCCTTTTGTGTTTACCACATGTCCCAGAAAGGTTAACTCATGAAGGCAGAATTTACTCTTTTTTAGGTTTATGGTTAAACCAGCTGTGTGCAGTCGGTCGAAGACCGTCTGAAGATCCTTGAAGTGTTGGGTGACAGAGGGTGAATAAATTATTATATCGTCGATATACACAAAACAAATTCTTCCTCGCAGCTCACCTAGGACAGTCTCCATTAACCGCTGAAATGTCGCTGGAGCATTTTTCAGCCCAAACGGCATGACATTAAATTGATATAAACCAGATGGGGCGATGAATGCAGTCTTGGACTTGCTCTCAGGTTCCATGGTCACCTGCCAGTACCCACTGTTGAGATCAATGCTGGAGAAAATACCTGCACCGGAGAGGGATTCCAAGATCTCTGTGATATTAGGCAGAGGATAGGCATCTCGCTCAGTGATAGCATTGACCCTCCTATAGTCCACACAGAATCTCTGGCTACCATCCTTCTTTGGGACCAGGACAATAGGGGAGGCCCAAGCAGAGTGTGATGGTTCGATGATACCATTCTTCAACATGTCTTTAACTTGTTCTTTTACCATATCTTGTTTCTCTGGTGTTAATCTGTATGGACGCTGTTTGATGGGTACAGGATGGACAGTATAAAGACAATGTTGGAGGACTGTTGTTCTTCCGAGCTGGAGGGTACAAACTTGTGGATTGTTCTCCAAGAGGTGGAGCAGGTGGCTCTTTTCCTCGGGTGGTAAGTGTGCAGAGTCTACCAGGGTTTTCAATAAAGTTTTCTCATCCAGATTATCTGGGGATTGAGACACCACCTGTGACATTTGCTGTGGAGGAACAGAACTGAACAATGTGAGAGTTTGCTCTGAATTTATATGTTGTGCTTTCTTTTTCAGATGCTGGATACATCTAATGGGAGTACTAGCTTGTCCAGGCTGAAAAGGATAATTCTGGTTAGGAAGTGACTTGAAAGAATAGTTCCCATCAGCAACATTAATCTGGAGACCACTGGTAAATATAAAATCCAATCCTAAAACCACAGAGTATGCTAGAGCTTTGGTAGACAGGATGGCTACCGGTAAAAAAAAAACTTGGTTATGGAGAGTTATTTCGATGTTTGTCCATCCTACCGGTATAGCGGTCTCACCATTTGCCAAGTAGAGTGGACCAAGAGCCCAAGTCCGGAGAGAATCAGAGAACCCAAGCTCCGTCCATAAACTTTCGTGTAAAAGAGTATAGCTTGCCCCGGTGTCAACTATAGCCTTTCCTGTCCATCTGCCAATGGCAATCGGGACGACCAACTGTTGAGGTATAGACTCATGTTTAGAAGTAAAAGATGCAGTTACAACAGATGGTTGGGATGGAGGTGTAACAGACAGGGCGTTATTTGATGGTGCGCCTCCTGTTTTTTGTGCTAGGAAATTTCGCTTGTTTCCTGCAGGTTGAAAAGGACTTTGAGGCGATGTGTGAGGTAAAGTGGAGTATTGTGGACAGTTTCCAGGCGGATGCTGACCTTTACATCTCCAGCATTGGACAGTGGGTCTTTCACCTTGGCGGTTAGAGGTAGGTTTTTGTGGTATAAGTGAAGTCATTGTCCGCCCTTCATAATGTAGCTGATGAACATAGTCTTTTTCTAATTGATTCCCAAGTTTTACCAGTTCATCCACTGTACTTACTCTGCTGCGAAGTTGACTGGCAAGGTATGGTTTGATGTTTTTTATTATCAATTTGACTAACTCATACTCTGTCAGGGAAGGTTTCCAGCGCTTGCATAGAGCTCTGTAAGTGAAAGCGAAATCTCTAATGGACTCCTTTTCCCCTTGAATTCGGGTGCGGACACGCTCAGCTAGCTCGTCTTCATAATCCTCTGAAAGAAACGCTGCAAGAAATGCGGATTCAAACTCATTCCAGGTCCGAACAGATGATCTGGCCACCTCCCACCAGTCCCGTGCTGTTCCATAAAGGACAGTGCGAAAAGTTGCCAGGATGTCTGTATCCTCTAAGGGGTGTAATGCCAGAAAGTCATGACATCTAGTTAAATATAACAGAGGGTCACTATCATCTGAAGATCTGCCAAAGGTGGGGAAGGTTAGTTTCAAATGATCACTCTTGACCACAGTTATTGGGTGCAAAGGAGGTGGATGTGCGGACACGAATGTGTGGGGTGTTGACGTTTCAACTTCTGCAGCAGTGGAATGATGAGGTGATTTTCGTGTCATTGAGGGAAAGTCAGTCACTGTTTTCCCAGGAAATTTGAAGTAACTGCTTATTTCTGATTTCAGCTCTTTCAAGGAGTCGCTTAAGGTATTCAATTGGAAGCTACATTGACTGATTTCCTGGAAGAGTTGGCCACGATCCTTTTGAGTACTGTGCTGCATTTCCTGGATGTCTTTCTGCACCTCTAGTTGCAATTGTTCCACCATAAACCGGACTTCAGAGATAATGGTGTGCTCACTTTTCTGCAGTTCTCCTGTCACCATCACCTTCATGGCTTTTGTCAGCTGATCAGTGTCCTCTTCATCATGTCGTTTTTTATCAGTGATTGAGGCCTGAATTTGCTGGTGGTTGGTTTTAATCTTAGCAGTCAAGGTTTCAATTTTGGCATCATGCTGTGAAGTGGTAGTTGCAAGTTCCTGGGTGAGTACTTTCAAAACTGTGTCCTGCTGTTTGAGGCAGTTAAAAAGGATATCCCAGTTCCCTTGTACTTGCTCCGATAATTGATACATTCCTCTGCCAGGGGTCGGGAGAAATCCAGGCAAGTCGTGCTGTGTTTCTGAAGGAGGTGTAAGTTCCGGGGAAGTGCACAACTGCATGTCACTAGTCGGTGGACGAGGAGCCCCTTCTCCTGGTGGTGGTGGAGGGGAAAATCGTACATGGGTTCTTGGAGTAAGAGGGTGTAACTGTGTAGGAGTGGAGCAGAAAGTGGGAACAGGAGGCGGTTGTCTGGGTTGCTGCGGAGTTGGTTGCATCAGGGGCCAGTTGGGGGTTGCAATATCTGGAGGATCAATTGCCACAAAAGTGGATGGTGACTGAGGGGTATGGGCCATGATTGGAATGTATGTGTGAGTGTGGGAATGCAATGGTCAATTGTGAAATGTAAAAAATAAAAAATGAGAACACTATTCAGCCCGTTTCAGTTTCTTTGGGCAACATAAGGAACCAAAACAAACTACAGGGTGGGTACACTTGCAAAATTCGGAAAAGAAAATACTATACAACCGGTGTCAAAATATTTTGGTCAAATGGGCACAAAAATAACAACTACAGAGTACTTAACCAATTTTTTTTTTTTTTTTTTTTTTTTTTTTTTAAACACACACACACTTTGGCCCAAACGTTTTCAATAGTCTGCTGGTTATATCACAGTTCAATTCACAAAAAAAAAACTATCATAAAGTGTGAAATGTCCACTCTAACAACAAAACAGTTCTACGAGCAAAAATTTTGATAATCACAAGAGAAAAAGAAACCCAAAACAAAACAGTTCAAAAGATACAGTAATGTATTCAAGTTTTCAGACTACAAATTTCATGTTTCAAGTTTTATGTTTCATGTCCCTGTTCGGGCGCCACTCTGTAACGGTGGTGACCCGATAATAATTTAAGAAACTCAAACCAATGATTTTCTCTTTAGGTTAAACTTAAATTCGGGCGCCAGACAGGAGTAACCCTGTCAAATGTTTAAGAAAACAAATATCCCAGATAGCATAAATACCACCAGTTACATATATAAACTCACATTCCAAGAAATAAAGCACAAACGTCATAGGATTCCATTTAGACAACTGTATTTCTCACAAGAACAGAAAAACACCACTTTCAATTATCAGTGACAAGAACAGAAAAATAAAATAAACCTTTAAATTATGAGTCGAGGTTCAGTAAAGAAAATACAAATAAAATAAAGATAACATTATATATATATATATATTTTACTCACTGCAGTTTGAGAGGAACCGGGTTAAATGTGGGTGTGGAAAGTGCAGAGATGAATGGTGTGAGTGTTTTGGGATAAGACCAGCCACGTATCCAACAAGCCGCCTTCAGTAATTGGTGAACTTGTGTTGGTGGTAAACGAAAACAGCCAGGATCCAGACGGTCGTTAACAGCTCGATCGGGACTTTTTAAACGCTCTGCGCTGAAGACATCGTCATGGAGAGCGGTCCACTCTCTAGCATCCACTCCAGCAAAGGCACAGCGCTCTCCCTCCGAGGATTACGTCACCGCCACACAGGTAAGTGTAGACACCTTCCTTCTCCCTTAATTTTTTCCGTCCAACTACCAGCCAGCAGTTCATTTAGTGGGTACTTCCTAATAGCGTTTAACTATATTACCACAAATTCGTTTGTTGGGTATATTTTTAGATGGCGTTCGGCTTCCGTTGAGGCTTTCCGGTTCTCATCTCCACAGCGCACTAACAACAACACTCCACGTTTCTTCCGACACCTACTCCTCTCCTCCTTCAGTTTAATTCCTCCTTTTATTAGATTACCTCATTTCCTTTTTCCTCATTTGGTAAACGAAAATGGGCGGAGACAATATTAATAATTACAATTTTTGATATTGGAGTTTTCAGCTCCGCCACACAGTGGACAGCTATTGAAAAAGCATTTTCTTGTATTTGCACAGGTTTTTTATGGCAAAGTTGCACATCAGCCTCTTTATTGGACCCTGGTGCATCATCCTATAAATTGCAACCAAGTGGCAAGCTGTTGTGTTTCGATTTTTTCCCCCTCTAAACAAAGATGGCCAAGGGTCAGTCAGACATGCCAAGTTGCTCCGGAATATCCACCCATTCCTTCTATCCTAGGAGACTATTGTAGGTAAAAAAAAATATTGCAGCATCAAGCAATATCTAATGAGTCATATCACAGTAAAAGTTTCCAAATTTTGAATTTAGATTGAGAGAAAACTCTGATAAATCACATGTCCACTGTAGTGGACGTCATGCATCAATTGCTATATTTTAGCTACAATTCATAATTATAATGTGAATACTGTTTTTGAAACTTACACTTAAAAACTTAATCTGCAGTGACTTTTTTACTGTAAATAAATGTATTTGTTTTATTAGAATGTGATTTTCATTGACATTGAAAAAGTCTTGTAATGCATTACTTTACTTGTTAGATCAAAAAGTAATCTGATTTCATAATGCACGTTATTGTAATGCGTTTTTTTACTCATAACATCAAAAGGAATCTGATTATGTAATGCATGTTACTTGTAATGCGTTTCTTTACTCATAACATCAAAAAGTAATCTGATTACATAATGCATGTTACTTGTAATGCGTTTCTTTACTCATAACATCAAAAAGTAATAACTGAATGCATTATGCATGTTATTTGTAATGCATTACCCCCAACACTGATAACATCAAAAAGTAATCTGATTATGTAATGTGCGTTATTGTAATGCTTCTTTACTCATAACATCAAAAAGTAATCTGATTAGGTAATGCATGATACTTGTAACACATTACTTTACTTGTAACATCAAAAAGTAATAATCTGAATGCATTATGCATGTTATTTGTAATGCATTACCGCCAACACTGATCATTTCAGATAAGACTGAAAAAACGTATCGATAGGTTTTCTCAGAGGAGGGCTATGATAGAAATGTGCATGTCCATCTTGAACATAATCAGAATTATCAGCTAATAAGGGTAAATATCCATACTCTGGTGCACTGGAGGGAGCATCTGAGTGGTTTCCACAGTTGAACCTTGACAGGCTGTAGAAAATTCTGATGGAATCATGTCCTCATATTCTAATATTAAAGATACGCAAAGTGCAACTTGTATGAAGCTGTATGAAGCCTTTGCAAAAAAATCCTGACTGAGCTTATCATAATTCATGCATGAAAGGGTTAATATCCATTCTGTGCACTCAAATTGAGCACTCTTTACTCTTTACCCTTACTGATGATTGGCTGAAAGTGTGTTTTGGGACTCGGTCTGACGCTGTGGTCAAAAGTGTTTTTCAAAAATCCATTTTAATGTATTATTTCAAGCAATAGGCCTACTGCACTTATGAAAGTGTTAGCTTAGCTACATGCTAGTGTCAGAAACTGTAAGGACTACACTACTGTCTGAGAAAACAAACAATACCATGGTTAATTACTATGGTTAAACAGTGGTAACCACAAATAAACCAATGTTATGCTACATAAACCATAGTTTAACTATGGTATTTGTAGTTAAACTGTGGTTGTACAAATGGTAATCAATATGGCAAAAAAACTAACAAACAAACAAAAAACCAAGTTACTACTCTTTTACTGCTGTTCATTAAAAGCATGGTTAATTTTCGTAAAGGTAATGCAGAGTAAAATATAATACATTATAATTCTTAGCATATATTAGCATTAGCAATGTGATTGAAAGAGCACAAGCAAATGATTATGAACTGAAAATATGTATAAAAAATTTTGAAACTAATTGCTTGAATTGATACATGTATTATTTCCGTCAATAAATATGTTTAACAAATTGTTAGCTCAGCTACACGCCAATGTCAACTTGGGAGGACCAATCTTATGGTAACAATTTACTGTTTTGCTCAGTTTGTGGCTAATTCATTGGCTAATTTAATCATTGAGATTGCTTCCTAATTAGCCATTAGCAATTATCGAGCTAATGCAGTAAGTTTTGAGACAGCCTTTATGTAACCTTAGGCTACAGCATCTGTAGTTTCAGTGACGGCTGAAAACTTTGCTTCCCCTCTCCTTCTCTCCCTTTGGCTTTGTGGTGGGGTTCAGCCGGACATAACACATCTGTGAGAAGTTATTGTGTTTGGCTGTGCTGCGTG
This sequence comes from Carassius auratus, assembly GCF_003368295.1. NCBI lineage: Eukaryota > Metazoa > Chordata > Actinopteri > Cypriniformes > Cyprinidae > Carassius > Carassius auratus. Next base: position 62,225 of record NW_020525762.1, read on the forward strand.
CGGCGGCCAAATCACTTTCACAACAGACAGCTGGACATGAAAGGACATGAAAAGCAGGAGCGCTACCAGACTCCCGCTTTGAGAACGCGTGTCTCGAATGAGTCGCAGGTGAGTCACAGTCGCACAGTTCGGGGGGTCTGTGGAGTTTACAGCTGCTGGTATGGACCACGCATGTGTGTTGGGAGAGTGGGCATGAATAAGAAGAATATCTAAAAAGCAATCCTTTTATTCCCAGTGACCCACCCAGAAGAAAGACTTGGCATCTCAACATTTCTGATTGTAGTGGTTTCCAGAAATGACTACAGAACACAGAAATTGTTTACAGCACCTGGACGTTGCTCTACATCCTCTTCTGTGCGTATGTACTAGCCAACTCATGGGTGATTCTCACGAAAGCTTGGATTCGAATGTTGTGAGCATTAAATGTTTACAAAGACTTCCGTGAACAACTTAACAACAAATTTAGTGTTTATGAGCATTAATTTAAAAACATCCACTGACAATTGAACATCTATGGCAGGGTTCCTCAAATCTTGTCCTGGAGGGCCAATGCGCTGCAGAGTCAAACTCACCTGCATATACATTTTTTAACTCACCATGGGCATATATTTAACAATCTAACAAATGTCCTTTCCTCGACGGTCTGTAAATGTCAATACAATATGCAGAGCTAATACAATTTTTTTTTTAAACTGACTATTAACAGTCATGCACAGTTACTAAAATAAAATAATAGAGATTCTTAAAGGCATAGAGCACTTAAAATGAAAATTCTGTCATTATTTACTCACCCTAGTGTCGTTCCAAACCCATAAGACCTTCTTTCATCTTCGGAACATAAATTAAGATATATTTTGTTTAAATCCGAGAGCTTTCTGACCATTCACAGACAACAAAGCAGCTACCACGATCAAGGCCCAGAAAGGTATTAAGGATATCTATAAAATAGTCCATGTGTCGTCAATGGTTCTAGCGCAATATTAGGAAGCTACGAGAATACATTTTGTGCGCAAAGAAAACAAAAATAACAACTTTTCACGAATTTCATCTCTTCCCTGTTAGTCTTCGATGCTCATCCTCTCGTGAAAAAAAAAAACAAACAAAAAAAACAAACAAACAGATTTTTGTTTTTGTTTTCTTTGCGCACAAAAAGTATTCTTGTAGCTTCATAAAATTATGGTTGAACCACTGATGTCACATGGACTATTTAATCGATTGTCCTTACTACTTTTCTGGGCCTTGAAAGTTATAGTTCTGTTTCTGTCTATGCGGGGTCAGAAAGCTCTTGAATTTCATCAAAAATATCTTAATTTGTGTTCTGAAGATGTGTTTGGAATGACATGTGGGTGCGTAATTAATGACAGAATTTTCATTTTTGGGTGAACTAACCCTTTAAATTAGTATTTTTATTTTATTCTCTCAGTACAACACCTTCTGCAATTAGCAACCTAATATTTATTTATTTTTTATTCGTTTATATTTCTTTGGTACTTGAAAGAAATATGCATTGATTATGCACATGAATTTACAAGCAAACTACTACTTTCACATTTTAAAGGTTTAGGGTTAGAGTTACAATTAGGACAGGAGTAAACTTTACCTCGCAGGTTTGATTCAATTCAACTAAATTAAGTTACATTTTGCAGATTAAAAATAATGATAGATACTATCAACACAAAGTTGACACTAACTCGTGTGATAAGCAGTGCTGAAACTTCTTTAAACATGCTGCGAAACAGACAGCTGTTTTCTTAGATATCCGGAATCTGTCTGGAGGCATTCTGGAAAAATAGCAACCACTGTCATTCCATAAAGCATCAGTGAGCCTTTATAATGGAAATAAAGTGGCCTCCCATCTAATAGCCAGAAGTAATCAACATACAAACAGAAGAGTTTATTCAAACATAATTGTTTAGCAATCAAGATTTAACCCCACCGAAATTCAACCGCAAACCTAAAAACACCACTTGCAAGAATAAGATACCCTCATCTGAATCTTGAGGTTTGGTTCTTTAGTACTTTTCAGTCCCCACAAATACCAACAGTCCAACATCAACCTTGAGAAAAGACACTTTAGGCTAATACCTCTGTTGAAGCAAAGTGCCACAATCAGACATGGTGTTATGGCATTCTAGTCAGTCTGATTTGTCTGTAACCACTAAGTTACAGTTTTGGCCTCTGTAATGCAGACTTATAAGAAAAAAAAATGCATATTGAATGTGCAACATCTAGAATATTTAGAGAGGAAACATGCTGTTTTAATGCAAACAACTAAACCATGTTGTTGTCAAAATCCCTGGAAGGAGATAGAACATGGCTGTGGATGGCACTAGTGAATTATGTCCAGTTGAAATATGTGCACAATGAGCAAGTTTAGTTTTTACTGAGCACTGTCCACTTTTGTTTATGGGTTCAGGGTCGATGTGGTGACAAGGGAGGAAAAACACAAGGACACGTTCCATTCGAGAGCCACCACGTCTAGAGCTCATTGTGAAATAAGACCTTGAAGAGTCTAAGAATGTCGAAGAATTTTAGAGAAAAAAGTGAATGACTAACTCAGTTATTCAAAGCAGCTTTTAACAACAACAGATCCACACAGGCCCTGTCATGTTAAACTAAATAAAGACGTTTACTCTGCGATCGCATTTACTCTTCTTGCGTCATGAGCAAATGGACTGTTATATGACTGAATAAGAACATTTCATTCAAAACTGGCCACATAAACGTGACTCTGCAAATCACATCACACAATGTTTCCATTGATGATTTTGCTACTGTTAGACAACAAATGAAGAATTTTGAATATAAAGATAAATCATTTTAATTTATTAAACGTATTATTCATTTAAATAAATTAAAATTAAATAAATTAAATATATAATAAAATACTGAAATTGATTTGAAAGAATTGAAAGAAAGAAATATTGAATTATTAAGTTGAATTAATGATTTAATTAAATTATTTAATACAATTCAGCACATTGCATTTACACAAATCTACAACTCACATATAAAGCCGATCTAATATTTCTATTCACGATTTTGCTAATGTCAGGCAGTACAATTTTATTTGTGATTTCATTTATAAATTTAATCAAATATATATATATTTTAATTACATTAAATATTGAGAGCATTTCTGAAGAAACTCAATGGAAATGCACATTGCATTTCCAACTGGCCCGATAAATGTGACTCTGAAAATCACATATTTCCACCCACGATTCTGCCAAAGCAGAGAGCAAATGAACATTCCATTTATGAATTTATGCATAAAACTCTATGCTTATAAATTCAATTAAGCATGGAATAAAACATCTGATCTCTTCCGTCTCGCACCTGCTCGCAGACACCAAGTACCCACTGCACTTTTCACACCAATTCCAATGCACAATCAAATATTTATGATACTGCTTGACAGTCCACAAAATATTTTACATTTCTCCTTTTAAGCAGGCAGCATTAGGAGACTGACAGCTTTAATAATGCCTCAGCCATTAATATTACAGCTTATTTCCTCCCTCCAGTCTGTAAAATATGTAATTTTATATCATACGTGTGCTTTTAAGGTTTCCCCCAGCTGTTTCACAAAAATAAACGGGCCGTTCATTAAACAAAAACACTGTGGGGACTGTAATTGAACTGATTTGAAATGTCCCAGAGCACTGAAGTACCATACGTGAGCTTTAACGGTCTCGTAGTATATCACACATCGCAGAAGGAGAACATTTAATATCGCCAATAAACATATGAATGGCCGTGTATATCTACATGCTGCTGGTTTCACATTCAAACTCAAGGTGAAATGCTACTGAGGCCTTCAATGTCAAATCAGAGGCGAGCGAGTGCATACGGCGATGGAGCAATAGAAACCGATGGCAGTCAGATAACATTGTGTGAAAATATCGATGGCTTTCAGCGATTCGAGGGCCGTGTTGTGGTTGGCTCGGTCCGAGTCCTCGCTGATGACAGAAGAATGTCACATGGGAGCAGAGAAACTGCAGACTCCAACTTCCCTCTGACATGCATGGGGAAAAATGTTTTGGCACCAGGACAAATACAAGTAGAAGTGATTTTGGAAAAGAAGAACAGCAGAAATCTGTCACGGTCAAAACAGTCAAAGCAAAGGACACAGCAACACTCACACTGTTGATAAAGTTTTTATTCTGAATATACTTGAACATGAATTTTAGACAGTTCCTGGATTATAAACAGTGGGCTTTTTATCATTTCTGCCTTAGATAATTACTTTACATTTTTAATTATCATTATACCTTAAGGTAAATGCAAAAGGATAAAAAAGGAAAACAATGCTCTGAGGGAAGATAATACAATTGGTTGTACTGTTGTATACCTGTTGTGTTAATAATTCATCCAAAAAACATTAAAAACGTTAAAAAAAAAAATTGAGTAGAAAAAGTTTTTATTATTATTATTATTATTATTATTATTATTTAAAAAAAATACAGTATGACACATTAAAAGACTATGGAGCCCCGCACATGACATGCAAGAAAAAATAAATAAATTGTGCACACAATTTACCAATTCGTTCCCTCAATGTACTAAAACGTGCACACGATTACTATTACGTTCCCTCGATTTACTATTGTGTTCCCTCGATTTGCTAAATTATGCACACGTAATAATAAATCGAGGGAATTTAATAGTAATTGTGTGCACGTTTTAGTACATTGAGGGAATGAATTAGTAAATCGTGCACACAATTTAGCCTACTATTTTTTCCTGGGGCTCCGTAAAAGACTGCACGTCTAAACATCAGCTTTTTAAAAGAAAGAGTAAATGCTTCCTATATCTTTTTTTTTTTAGTTGACGTCAAATACTTTGGCGTAATTTTATTTGTCATTTTACTAGAAGCTATTTAAACAAATTAGGCCGATGACAACACGGCTGTTTGAAATTGTTCCAAAACCATGAACAAAACTATGTGTGGTTTAAAAAAAACAGACTACATTAAATGAAGGTTACGTTTGGTATGGTTTGGGTCACCACTTGAAATCTGGTTCTTGAAGCAAAACCAGATGTGAACCACTGGATGACAGTACAGTTAAGGGGGCTGAAAATAAGCCTAGGGATAAGTCCTCCAAAAACTGACTGATGCAGACTAACGGTCAGCCAGGAGACAAGTGGAGGCAGCAGGATCTGACTGACCACTTAAAACACACTTCACACTATCAGACAATTCCAGAGATCAAAACCCAAACAGAGCAGAGAGACAGCTTTTTAAATCACATTTAGCATTTTTCTGTTCCTGAGGTGACAGCATCTGAGCTCAGTGAAAAAGGCAGTGAATGTTAAGGTGAGGTCACATTAACGAAATTTCAGCGAGATTTAGCAAAAAAGTCCTTTGTCGGTAATGTAATGACGTATGAAGCACAGCTGACTTTCAAAGCCAGCAAATATTCACAAAATCTGCTACCGTCCTCATACGAAGCTCAAGATCGCACAGATTCCTACTGAAATAACTCGATTTTTTCCAGTGCAATTTTGCTAAATGTAATTGCACCTTTCACGCCTTTAAGGTCTGAGTCCAAAATTTTCATATGCACTTTTTAAACAGTAGAATCCTACATTGTGACATCATCAGATGGGAAACAATGTGTACTGATTTGTATAAATATGTCAATTTTTGCAGTTTTTTTTAAAAGAAGGTCAAGTTGGATGCATTGCATTATGGGATACAGTATTTCAAATATGTACTTTATACTTAGTATAGATGAACAAGATGACATTACTTTTGCTGGGAATTAACGTGGGTAATTCTTTGAGTTAACAGTCTGGAACTGGAAATGTTTTCAATAATTTCTCATGTTGACAGCCAATTAACTACGATGTTCTTTTTTTTTAATTTTTTTTTTATCATACACTGATTTAATGCACATCACATCTAGAATGCTTGTCTGATTACAGTGATAAATCATGGAAAGAGTTTGAGAAGAATGGCTTTTCAACGCAAGCCAAATCCACAAAGTCCAATCATGTTGTTTTCAGGTGCATTACCAAAACCGTTTCCTGTGTACAGAGGAAATGATGCATAAAGTAGCAGAGATGTTGCTCACTAAAATTCACTTTCCATTCTGGATTTGATGTTGTGTGTCTTCATGTTTTTTTTTTTTAATTTCCTGTTTGTCTACTCTTCTAAAATTAGAAAGAACACGATTGTAATCAGCTCTGACAGATACCCAAATGATTTTGTACATAAGCCAAAAGCCCATTATTACTTGCAGAAATCATCTGTTTGCTATTAATTAATCACCATATTTCATAATCAATACAATATTGAATATATTGGGTACTGGCTAAGCATTAGGCATCCCTCCTTCTCTTCAAAACAGAAAAAAAAACTTTGAACTGAATACTTCAATTAAAAAAAAAGGTAGCTTGGCTTTTTTACAGACATAATAATTATTTAAATATATATATTATTATTATGAATATTAAACAAATAAAACACTGAAGAATATTTTTATAACATTCAATTTGTGAGCAGTCCAGGGCTTCCGTAAGTATTCTTGTCTCTTCTCAAAATCTTAATTATTCCATAAATGTTGAATTTTGGCCAAGATTTCAATGAGGCACAAAGATCCAGTCAGGACCTCTTAAAGGGACAGAAGTTGAATTTTTCATCAGATCAGAATGATGATATTTTGCATTTCTCTGGGTCAGATTGCACATTGTGATATTCCTTTGCTTAATTTTATATGAAACCATTCACATCAAGGCACGTTGACAGAAAAAAAAAAAAAGGCTGACAGAGCTCTGCCTCTGACATTAAAGTGAAAAACGACACATTAGAGACTCAGACAGCACAACCAGGCCCAACATTTCTTATAAAAACTCCCGAGCATCTCAAAATATCTGTAAACATTAGATAATATTCTTTCCACCTTTCTGAGTTCTCCAGATGAAATTAAAACATGGGAAAGAGCAACTATGTCATAAACACCTTTCACCAGTCAGCAACTACATATCCACACACATACATTAAACAGAGCACATAAAACTCCACATTAAACATACAGCAGAAAACTCTTTGCTCATTTGCATTACTTTAAACCATCTCAAATAAACAGCTAACGGACCAAAAACACACACAGCAAGCTTTTAGGTCAGTACGAATCGGCTGTCATTTAAAAAGCCCTGAATGAGAACCAAAGGGCTGCTTGGCCACACGACCTGCTTGGCATCAAGGGCAAAGTACAGCAACACCACACACAAGGTAAGGTTTGGCAGCTGGGTGCATTTGAAACGCACTATGGGCCGATAAAAAATAGTGAATACAGGTATCCACGGACAAAGAGAGGGAGGTACTGTTCACTCGAAACAGCGGTCAGAAACGAAACCGTTATTCCCGAGGCACAGAGGTGGAGACCACTGGGAAAAACAAGAAACTTTTGCATCGGGTCACAAGCTCACTTGTCCTTTTCTTTTCCAGTAATGGGCTGCAGACCACAAACAAGGCTGGATTTTGACCCAACCCAGAGGGATCCTTTAAAAATCTCAGCAGGGCAAACCATAAAAGTCACATATGAAAAGTTTATAATACTGAGGAATTAGCCATGTAAATATGTCGAAGGACAAATAGGTTAAAAAAGGCATCACACCGGTAAAGGGCGAAACTTTGGTTGGCAGTGTTGTGATTGGATAATTTTTTCATTTTAAAGACAGGACCTTTCTTCACAGCGAAGTGACGATGAAGTGTCAAGGTCTGCCCACCCTGTCGCTCATGAGGAAGGAGTCTGACCTTACGGGTCAAATGTCAAAGGTCGTTGCTCATTTATCATCTCCGACCAACTTTGACCTCAAAGGCTGTGAGTGATCGCGGCTTGGGTTTTGTACTTCCTGGGTCAGAGCCTCTCCCTCCATGTGCTGGGCTGTAGCGTGGGAGTCCAGATGAATGTTTAAATGTACGTTTTGGCATTGTAGAGGGGTGTGGCGTCTCTATGCTGAGGTCACGAGAGGCAGTGTCCTCGTCCAATCAGAAGCCAGAGCAGCGGCAGCTGGATGATGATCATGGACTCGATAGATGGACTCAGACTTGACGCCCCACCGCAATCCTCATTCTGCTCCTATTGCAATGCCAACAAGAGATAGCCATTAGTCCACTGGGGAACTAATGGTGCGATCACATCTGGGTTACGATGAGAAAGAAACTTTGTGATAAAGGACAGAATTGGGGATCCAGAAGTAAAAGTTCCATTGATTTTCTCCATTGGCAATAGATAATATAGTTTATTATAGATAATATACTGTAGTTTATTCTAATATAGTTAACCAATATGTATATGTTATATATAGATTTATAGAGATTAATTAATTAATTATCAATATTATAATCAATGACTACATCATTTTTATTTACTGCATCGTTTTTTCCATTACCTTTTTGCATGATTAAACAAAACAATATACTCGAAAGTTAAAAAGTGGGGTCAGTAAATTAGTATTTCTTTTTTTTTTTACATTGATAAAATGGTAAAGTCTTAGAATAAATAATAAATATACTAAATTATTTTGAGTGGATTCTGCTATTTTAAACTTTTTATTTATCAAAGAATCCTGAAAAAAGTATCACAAGAACAAAAAAAATGTAAAAAAAGATAAGCGGCACAACACCGATAATGAATCAGCATATTAGATTTCTAAAGGATCATGTGACACTGAGTGATGACTGCTGAAAATTCAGCTTTGTACCACAAGAATAAATTATATAAAACAGTAAACCGTTATTTTAAATTGCAATAATATTTTACAATATTACCGTTTTTTTTCTGTATTTTTGATTAAATAAATGCTGCCTTGATGAGCATAAGAAGAAAGTCCTTCAAAAAAAAATTTAATAATACTGATCCCAAACTTTTGAATAGCAGTATATATATTTAGCATATTATATATATTTAATTACAGTAATTGTGACATTAGGTGAACACACCATAAATCTACAAAATCCCACTACAATCAGTCTAAAAGTTTTTTTATATATATATATTTTTAATATGAATAAATATGCTTATGGTGTAAATAATGTATTCACTAAAGCGGGTGAATTAGTCAGGCATGAGAGTTAACAAGCTGTAAGAAGCAACCGCTAAATTAATTCGTTTGATTCATGCTAAATTAAATGCACAAGAGAAAGAGATATTTATCTAAATTAGACCGAGTGGAAGATGTAGATAAAAAGAACAGAACAGAAGTGTGCCGGCTGATAGCCTTTTGCACAAACAAAATAAATTTCCAAGTAAACTCAAATAAGATGACATATACAACACAAAAGTGACACAGGTGTTTAGTGAATTTACTTCTAATTTGGCAGACAAGATATATCAATATGAATGAATAAATAAAGAGAGAGAGAGAGAGAGAAAGAGAGAGATATGGACTGACCCGAGACAGCACATGAACACTGGCAGCAGTAACATGAGCAGAGAGGAAAGCAGTGGAGAGCCTGCATTTCTCCTACACATGGCCTCATCCTAACATACATTATACAGCCAAATACACAGCACCAGAGAAAGAGAGAAAGAGAGAGGAAGAGTCATGCAGGAAAATGTTTGACAGTCAGAAGTTTAAGCAACACGCAAACAAGTGCTTGAGCCAAAAAGCATTAATACTGCAAAGTAAAAAGAGAGAATCCAGAGCAGGAAGTAGGAAGTGTTTAGATAAAGATACACTACTTGGTCAAAAGTATGTGGACACCCCACTCATAAATAGTCTGTGAACATTTCGATTCAAAATCATGAATAAAAAGTTCAGCTTGTTCAGTGGGGTTCATGTCAATTCTTTCACACTAAACTCTTTACGTCTTCAAATATGGGATTGTATAACTATATGCTTATCTGAAACACCCAACAAAGTTCATTTCAAAAAGGTGCCCACATTCTTCAGGCCATGAGATTAGAACATGTCAAACAAAGCCAAGCTCTCCAAAACCAAGATCTATCACACAGAGCCAAATAGTTTCGTCGATCACGAGTCTCAGTGTGGTAGGTCTCGGGTAATGACTGAAATGAGAGCAGCAAAGACCAGCCAAATTGGACATGATGCACATTAAGTCATGCTGATTGCTAGTTTGGTCACAAACTGTTGTAGGCTTTCGCAGGAAGGAGGTGTTTAAGTGACTTACACTTGTGTTGTTGTCAAAGCACTGGTCCGGACCTTTCCGATAGCGTGGGTTCAGGGCTATCTCACAGGGGTCAGGACCTGGAGCTATGGGACCAAGTTCAGGATTCAAATCAGCACAATCTGACATTCATTTATTTATTTGTTAATGAGCCACCAATTCACTAAAACTTAGCTACACTTATAATTGGCATTAGAGTGTATTGGACTTAATACACTCCTGCTGAAAAACTGCTAGTCCATCCTGGATCATGCAGGTCTTGTGCTGGTGGTCTAGCTGTTCAGCAGCAAAACCTGTTTTTTTCTGGAGCGCCAAGGAAGTTTTGCTGGGTTATTTAGCAAAGGACCAAAAATACCAGCGTAGCACAATTTTATAAAACTTTGCAACCTATTTACAAAGTATTTCCAAGGCAAATGGGACTGTGGCGGAGACGTGGTTTAGTCGGGAAATGCGAGAGAGACGGGGACTCGTGAGCACGTGAAGCTGGAGAGCGGTTAAGCCAGACAGACGCAGTAGCGAAGCTGAAGTGCTTTTAGAGAGTGCGCGCACCTGCCGCACTTGTTTATTTAGTTGTTTGTTTTTGTAAAGAATAAAGTCTCTCACGAGCCCCATACGCTGACTCTGGTCTCCTTCCTCTACCCCGATCGAACTACGAACTATCATTACAAGGACATTGGATAAACATGTTGGGTAATGACTTGAGAACTGGTCAACCATTTTTCCAGTTTCCTGACATCAGCTGTTCGAATGAACTGAATAAAATGAACTAAATGACAACGAGAGAGAGATTCTCCCCTAATGTGTTTTTGCGAGAAATTGTGAGACGCATTGTATTCATTGGAAAAAACTACTTGTGGTTATTTCTGAACTTCCTTCTCATGCTGACGCTGACCTGATGAGTAACCATCATTGTGTGTCTCAACACAAATCAGCAGGTTTGTTTGTACATGAATGAAGGATACACGGCTTTTCTTCCTGGGAGAAAAATCTTTCATCAGCCTGGCAACACGGTTCTTTTGAGTCGGCAACAATAAGCACCAGATTTGTTTTTGGAAGCTTTTCAGCTATGAACTGCCTGAAAACAAAAACACAAAAATATGCACAAACAAACAGGCACAATTCATCTGTGTCAAAAAGGTCATCTTGAACATAAAGAACTGGGTGACAAGTGATTAAGGCTTTATAATGACATAAAATGTTACATATAAGTATATAAATAAACAGCAAACTGTATAATCATACAATCATAATAATCAATATTAGTTATTTTTTCCCCAAATAAAGATAACTTGAAAACGTATGTAAAGCTCAGGAGCAATGAATATGTTTTTTTGCTGAATCACATTTCATTGACAATAAATAAATAAAATATAAAATCCTTTTCATTCCATGATTAAGCTCCATAAAATCTCACCTGGAGCAGTTTTGACAATCAATAGTCCCCTTAAAAGATGTCTCATTGTTCTCAAAGAAATATTGTTTCTGCTCTTTAATGCAACTCTCTTTAGATGGCATCTCAGACAGGTCATCGTCTAGGTCCGCTGTGAACAAAACACCATTGATATGATGCCATGAGATGCAATACTTTAAATGATTATTTGAATTACTGTGATTTAGTGCATAAATAACACCTCAACTGTCAATAGAGTCAATTACAATTATTAAAATTACAATTATTAAATTTAACAGAATACAGTCCAAATTTACACCACACCTCCATCAACAATAACTGTCTGTGACATTATGAAATAGAATACATGGTCACAGTCTGTACGTACAGGAACTCAACCTTAGCGGTCATTAGCACTGAAGTGTTGGCAGTTCACCAGACGACAAGAAAAACAGCCGTCTGCCAAATTGCAGTAGCTTGATCATTGTTTCATAGCAATGAATTACTAATGTCTAGATCTTACCTGCCTCAAGGAAGTTAGGAAATGTGATGCTGACAAACAACTGCTGCAATATCGACCTGGAGAAATCAAAAGAAATACTGATTTAGTTAGCTAAGAACAATGGTTTTGTCCATATGCTGCGATGAAAGTCATTGGGTTCCAAAACTCCTGTTTTCTTGTAAAATATACAATGAGGCCCTTTTTTTTTTTTAATATCTCCTATCGTTTTCAATAGAAGAAAGGTTTTTTGTGAACTGAAAAAGTGAAATCGCTCACCAGGCTGCTGCAGAAGCCCACCAACCAATGTTCAGGATGTCAGCTATGGTGGGCTAAAAGGGACAAACAACATGTTTTTAATCTACACAACATTTCTGTAAGCACTAAGGGCATCTAAAATGTCCTTGTGATGTATGTTAAATCAGCATAAACACTAAGATGTTGGCATCTTAAACTCTTATTCTCTCAGACATTCTTCTTCGAACTTTGCAAGTTGCATATCCTGAGCTGAGAAGCACCAAAACATCCTGTTTTTTATTGGAAGGGGGCCCTATTATGACCCTGCCAGACAGAAAGGACCTGGTGCCAAACAATAAGGGAGATATTAGACAAAAGCTCAGCAGATGCAAGCATAAATCCACAAACAAGGCCAAACGAATGAGCTCAGGGGACCATTAGCTGCCGCACACGCTGCTCTGATTAGCATGAGAGAGGAAGTGTCTCTGTGTAATGATTCACGCTTGACTCTGTGTGTTGTGAGAGATTTAGTCAGCATGTAGCACAAGGCCGTAATCGTTCAAGACACAGATCAGAGAGAGTATCGTGAGGCTAACTTATCAGTGTGACATGATGGAACAACATTATGAAGTTCACTAATTGCATGACTAAGCTTTATAGTCCAGGGAAAATGTGCAATGTAAGCAAATCTTTATTTACATGTGCTAAAACATGCAAACCACTACTAGATAGGATTTTATTGTGAGTGAACATATTATAAACTGACTTTATTTTTTTTTCTTAAGAAACTGAAATGAATTCAAAGAAAATGAAACTCACCACATAGACTGATCTGAGACCAGCGGCGGCTTTAGTTTCTTTGGTGGGATCACAGAGGGCCTGGTAGTCGTAGGTTATGTTGACGGAGAACAGGGATTCGTTTATCAGATTCCTCATTAGGCTGGGGTCAATCATACCGAAAAACTGTCCGATCTGAAAACACCGCCATTCACAAACACACACAATTACTAAGAGACTTCTGTTGTTATTATATAGGGATTATTATAATTACTACAGACAAAAAAAAAAATTCAAATCAAGAAGCCTTCCATCGGTCAATTTGACGAACTAGTTAAATCATGTTTTGCAAAATCTGTGGGGCAATTTGTTTTCCCATTATGTAAAAAAATAAATAAAATCTGATTTCACCCACAAAACTTTGCTGGTATCTCCAAAGGAACATCCAAAGGATTTGATCAGACTTAGCTTACTTCTGGGGATAATTTAATGTCTCAAAAGAATAACCTTCATGAACCTGCATTTTACAAAGCTACAGGCACAGACAGTAAATATGCACCACTTAAAAATAAAGTACACAAAATCTATTTTTGTTTTCAATTAACATAATCTAAACCCGCAATGAAATGTTTGTTTATTTGCCATTTGGTCTGCAGATGTCCTGAGATGAGCTACAAACAGTATAAAGAATCACGCTCTGAATACACACATCTGCTCCTGATGAATGACAAAGTGTGCCTTCTTTTTTGGTTTAGCAAAGGTAAAATTAAATAAAATAAAAATGTTCATATTTGCCACACTGATTCTAATAAACTAATAAATAGCCAATATGTTAATAATAGTCCTGCCAATACTAGTAAGTATTGATCCTTATACTAAAGTGTTACCAAAAACGCTTAAGTGTGTTAAAACAGAAATGTGTTGAGTTAAATAGTGAATAATTATGCACAGCTTTCTGGATTCCATGTGGCCATTCTTATTCCAAATTCCACAACCTTGGCCGAGTTTGTCACTCAGGGTATGAGGATGTCTGTCCGTACTAATCTGTAGAATAAGTTCATGCTGTGAACTACATGCTGTGTTTAAAGAGTGTGGAGCCCACCGTGCTCAGGGGAGCCAATAGGATCTGTAGTAATCTTATTTGGACAGCCTACTGCATTACCATAATTTAAACCAAAGAAAGAGCTGTCTGTGAGCCCAGAAAATCTCTGAGGTGTGATACCGACCGCGAGTGTGTGTGTGCTTTAAAAAAAAAAACGCCCCTGTTCTGGTTACTGTTACGAACACACACAGCTAAACTTCCAGCTTTGTATTGCACGTAAGAATGTAAAAGTATGTGCATCCGAGACCATAAGTCAGTCCAAAGGCGATATAAATCCTAGAGCGTACAGAACGGCCGCCGCTCCCTGTGCAATAACAGCTGTAATGAATGTGCGGTCTGCCCGGCGGTCCTAGCCGACCCCTGGAGAGTCTGCCCACACAGAGGGGAGGAGACGGGGTTTAGGGCACAGTCAGTCCCCTCGGCTTGAGTCCTGCTGCCAAACACTCCGGCCGTGATTTATCCTGCACACACTCCGCTCTGATTGGTTTCCTTTGCTGAGCCTAACTTTAAACATTTACTCTACTGCTGTTGCAAACGGGGTGCAGGTGGGGTTGGGTGGGCGCTCTCCGGGGGTCAAAGAAGGGGAATGTGGAATCGAAGCAAAATGGTAATTGGGTATGAAGAGAGGCACACCTTATTGATATAATCATCCTTATTGGTCATGACAAGGAAGCCTCCATCATCCAGAAGAAAGCAGTCCAGATTCTTTAAGAGAAAAAAATTAATACAGGCTTAGTGTAATTTAAACTAAGCTTATTATTATTTATTTTTTTAAGAAATTAATACTTTTATTCAAAAGGGACACATAAAACTGGTCGAAAGTGACAGTAAAGACACAAAGACAGTTACAAACTATTTCTATTTTTAAATAAATGCTGTCTTCCATTCATCAAAGAATCCTGAAAAAGATTTGATGGTTTCCAAAAAAATTATAAAAAGGCAACCATTTTTAAAGGTGAAAATAATAAGAAATGTTTCTTGAGAAAATATACTAAAATAGAAAACTGTTATTTGTTTTTACTGCATTTTTGTCAAAATAAATAAAAAATCTTACTACCTCCAAAATTCGAAACAGTAGTTTATATAATATAGATTTAACATCTCTTTAGATCTAACACAAGTGGTTGCATAAATATAATCTTACGCTATCGTCCCTCCTGCACCCACATATTTCGCCAACACACTGTGCAGGAAGAGTAAACATAGATTCATATTAGAATATCAAAACTGTGTTATCAGGCAATATTAAGGATTTCTTATATTTATTGGTACCAGTGGACATTGGGCACACTAACTCATATTGGATATGCAATTGTGCATGCTCATTTTTTACATTTAGATCACCTTTGACAACATCTAATGCTCACTTGAAATGAATGTTCACTACAGTTCAAATGAATACAGGAGGTTCATTTCTTGCACTCACTTTGGGCGTGATCGTAGCTTTGATGAAGCTTTCCATCCAAGTCTGTTTATCCAGTTTTACACCAACCACTGAAACCAAAATGAGTTTAGTTTGAAATTTTCCATCAGTTCACAATCACACAATCAAATGAAAAAAAAAAGAATTCTGAAAAAGCTTTCTGAACTGGCCACTTCTAGTAAGTGTCAATAATTTGAAAATACTTTTAACTTGACCAGGCTGTTATATTGGTGTATCAAAACATGCTCTCTTCTGTTTTTCTATCTACAGTATATTCCCATATCAGAACTATAACGTCCGACTCTTACCTGCTGGCTTCAGCAGGAATTCATCAACTCTCAGGTCCATCGCTCTGCTCACTAAAATAGAATCTTGAGTTTATGAAAAAAGGGGACAGAAAATATCCATTAATCCAAAAGGAAAAAAGGGATTTTGCTGTATAATAATCACCAACACATACTTACCATTGACTGCATATGGTGATGATGTAAATACATAAATGTTGTTGTCCAGACTTCTCTTGTAGAAACTGGACTTGTATGTTTCTGCATGCTCAGTCCATTCTGAACCAGCACTGCAGAACACACACAGAGTGATGATTTTAGTCGAAATCCCACAAACCTGCCTGGTATTCCCTCTCTCAAGCTTTAAAATATAATAGTACCTCGCAGGATAGATTCTAGTGACTCCGCCGTCTGTCAACACAAACTTAGCCCTGATTCTGTCATTCCTGCAAACCACAAACCAGACTGAAAACATTGCTGTGTGAAATAGATGAAGTTCACTGAAAAGTTCTATCGTACTTTTTTCTTTATGCTGCTTACGGGATTTTCTTTTTTCTGTGGAACACAAAAGGAGATGCTTAGTAGAATGTTCATGCTGCTCTTTTCCATACAACTAACGTATACAGTGGCCAAACTCCTAAAAGGACAATAAAGCACCATAAAATACTATTTTGATGATGCTCTTTTTGGAATTTGACAGCATATGCTTTCATTGTGTGAAAAAAAGCAGCATGAACATAGCTCAAAACATCTCCTTTTGTGTTCCACCAAAGAAAGATGTTCATACAGGTTTGGATCAATATGATGAAAGTATAGTTGAAGTTAAATTCACTTGGCCTTGTGTATTTTGCATGTATAATTCAGTGCAACTCACAGCTTCTGTTTGTTCCAGTGTTTGGCCAGTTCAGCGGTGATTCCAGCGTCCAGCAGCAGTCTGTTTATTAACTCCATATTACCTGAGGAAGCACACATAAAAAATGGCTTCTATCAACATCTCGCCATACTTTTACTATCGTTTTAACATGAGAAGTATCAAAATGACTCTCGCGCTACAGGAGCAAATTCTAATGGAAGATCAATGGGCTCAAAAGAAAGCTTTACGTCATTATAAGCTTCACCTTTGACTTGATAAATGCATAAACACCTGTTGCTTATGAGTTAGATCAGGCTCCACATTCTGACCTTTGAGGCAACTGATGCCAAAGTCATAAAGAAGTAGAACTTCACAAAAAAGAGAGCGAGACAGCGACGCAAAAATAACGGGTCAGTGAGACACGTCAGGAGAGTAACACGCAGATTCATTTTCCGAGACGTGGAACATGATTTTATTCTTGGGCTGTATGAAACAGCAGTAGGTGTTCAAAGGTTTTACGTTTTTTTTTTTTTTTTTGGTTCTGGCACATTCAGAACGTTAGAGTGTTTTATAACATCGCACTGCAGTTCATTACCGCAAAGCCTTTACGACAAAACACACACACTTCAGAAAGAGCAGCTGGTGTACAACTTTATTCCGCCCCCCTCTGCACGCTGCATGCTTTTCATTAGGACCTGATTGAGAGCAGCGCAAGAACACAATTCAACTGATCTGCCTGTGTGGAAATCGTGGACTTAAAATACCAGACCTCTGTGACAAATAGCCACAGAAATGAGCGTTTACAGTGCTATGTTTTGCAGGTTACAAAATGTTATTGTCTATGCTCACGAGGAAGTTTTCTTCTTGAGTGAAAAAACTGAATGGGTTGAAATGATTGTCTGTTGGTTAATGTGAGAGAGGTTTTGTTGTTAGATGTCTGTAGGATATCTGAAATTGAGACTTTTGGAAAAAATAAAAAATAATCTATTTATTATCTATTTTTATCATAAATAAATATGTTAATTTAATTTAATTTAATTTCCTGGACCCTACCAATGTAATTTCATACATCGTACTACTCTCTCAGTTTCCCTTTGACATGTCCTGCTTTTCCTCTTTCACACTGGGTAATTGGTGCATAATTCAAGGAGTGGGCTCTTAGGTATAAAGTACCAAGTGATTACCGCAACACCAACTGATCCTGATGAGATCAAAGCGGCCTGCAGAGAGGAAGGTGAGGGGAAGGGGGGTGTCTGTGTGTGTGTGGGCAAAGGGAGGAGGTTTACTTAGTATTAACACGGTCAACCAGAAAACAATAAATATAATTAGATTCAAAGTGATATACACAAACCCTAATATAATCAAGAAAAGGTGCAAGAGAACTGCTTTTGATGTGGATGAGGATTTTATTTTTAATACAGCAGAAGTAGTTTGATTATAAATAGTATTATGACTGAATTAAAACATGGATTTTCTTTCTTTCCCTGAAAAAAATATTAAAATATGTAATGGCATTGTTTAGTAATATAATACAGCACTATTTATAACACTGTTAAAAACTGTTTAAAAATAATACAAAATATATTCCAATGTGAAATAACAATATTTTGTTTAACATATTTTGTTAAAGCTGTTTAACAATAATGTAGTTAAAGCTGGAATTAAATTATTTAGTCATATGATGTAGTAATATTTCAAATACTGTATTATCTATGATAAAAACGTTTTATTTAACAAATATTTAGTAATTGTGAAATGTCAAATGATTTCATTTAGTAATATAATGCATCAATGTTAATAATACTGTAATAAAAACCATTTAAAAATATAGCAAATAATGAATTGTGTAATGACATCATTAGTAATATAATTTAGCAATGTTTATACTGTATTAAAAATTATAAAAATGTATTCAAATGTGTAATTGCAATATTTAGTAATAATATCATAATACTATGTTAAAAACACTTAAAATTATTCAACTTCATTAAAAACGTGTAATGGTATCATTTAAAAATATATTATATATATTTTTATAATACTATTTTAAAGTACGGCAACTGTAAATCTTTGAATATACATTTAAAATTTTGCTAATCGTAGCGTCTACTTTTAAGTAACATTTTAATCAAGATTCTGTCCTCACAAACTGCTCACTACCCCCGGAGCAGCCATGGAAATGAACTCTGAACCTTTAAACTAGCGTTATTATCTCTGACCTCAGTGGATTTGAGCCAGCAGCCCAGAAAGCTCCAGAAGATACTCACACGGCGAGTTGTTGGGGGTATGTATGTCAATGTACTCAATGAAGTCTGTGAGGAACTGTGTGTGGTTGTCACTCTGAACTTTCAGGTCTGAGCAGTAAACTCTAAAACATGGAAAAGGAACATTTCTCAGAATCATTTACTGTTGCAGAAAAAAATAAATAAGTAAGATCGGAACAACATGAAGGTGAGTTAATGATCACACTATTTTGGGGTGAACTATCCCTTTAAGAAACTGACCTGGGTGCTATTAAAGTATGTCCATACTCTTCAAAGTGTTCCAAATGAAGGCTTTCAAAAACTGAAAGAAAACATGAAAATATCAGAAATCAGCAAGATCGAAGAACATTTCAAATAAGTTCTGTCATTACAGAGCGGAAAATTATACAAAACAGATATATACAGGATAAAAACAGACCCTAAAAACTTACAGGTACATTCAAAATGACCTGAAAGTGAAACACAACTCTACAGAAAGCAGGCTGCTGCACAACAGCTTGTGAAAATATGTCTCTGAGCTTCTGTCTAGTAATGCGATTATACGCTGTGACACCCTGCTGTTTAGGCACACGGCCTCACATACGGGTGGCCCAGACACAGCAAGTTCAAAATGTGATCTGTTCTCTCAAAATACAATAACAGTAACAATTAAATTAACTAAAATTCTGAGCAAAGTTGAGATCAAGAAATATGGAAGATTCTGCACTGTAACAATGTGTTTTTAAATAAATAAATGTCTCTTTCAGATTCATCCCATTCTCCCACATACTCTCTTCTATATATTTATGGATGTGGGTTGGTTTATGAGTATGTTTGTTCTTTCGGAAACCAGATGACAGACTTAAACATGTGAGAGGTCAGACGTTACATCCAGGTTCAAACATGAAGGAAAAGACAAAAGGAGAGAAAAACAGTACTTGCCAGTTTCTTCTGAAGGGTCAAAGGCCGCAAAGAGGGAAAGGAGGGAGCAATTTACAGAGGAAAGGAGGCAAAGAGAGGCAGAGAAAACCACAGGGGTAAAAGGTCACCAATATTTTATTCACAGAACAAGCCTTGAATAAAAATATTGCATTCTCATCTAAGGTTGTAAATTGAAAGACGAGCAACATTAATAAATTATGCAGTCACATGAGCCAAAAAAAGAAGACAGAAGAAGAGAAAAACATGTCATGCAGAAAATAATAATAAATGACTTTCTTCAGAATTAACATCACTTGTTTTTACATCTTGTTAATGCAATGACATCCAGATATTTTTAAATGTAGCCAAACTGTCCAAACGCATTTTGAGGCCGCCGCATTTTCACTTGACTTACTTTAAACTCAATCTCTGTGATGGTGTCAGGTTGAAAAAAGTAAAATATGGTTTTAAAGGATGTAAAATATAGTTTAGCAGAAGGACAAGCCAAGATCTGGTGGCAGACGAGCGATTAGTACAGATTGTTATTGCGGAACAGTAACATTAGACGCCTTGAAGTAACACTGTCCCGTTAAAGTTAAAAAGGGGCACACACATACCACATCCGCACCTGGACATGAACCCACGGACCCAACACACACACAGAGGACATGCCTTCTAAAGAGCGAGGCCTGTATTTTGTTAAACTGCCCCTTTACGAGGCTTTGAAAACATCCAGATGATTCAGAGAGCGAAGGGGCGGAGATAAAAGCACAAAGAGTCACACTCATGTCCTCTGCAGTTTCCAAACCTCCAGGAAAACATCTACTAAACATGATGCCCTCACACATACACACACATTCAGACTCGGTCCCGGACTGTAAATGCGATAGTCACACTTCATGACACTCATAGCGTTGACAAACACACTGAAGTTGCAAAGAGACAACACATCTAAACTTATTTACTCAGCAGAGAAACATTTGCACATGCAAAGCAATAGAAGAGTGAACAAATGTGTTTTTGTGCATTCTTTTTTTTTTTAATGGTGACTGCGATTTAGATACTGTAAGTGCAGAGCAGGTGCTAGTAGTAGAGATAGGCCGATTAGAAAATCTAGTTTTAAAACATTTAATGACTTAAAAAAAGTGGTGTAATCATCAAGTAAAAAGTAAAAACATATTTTCCTTGCACCCCGAATCTATGTACACTTTATATTAGGCTTTTAAATAAAAATTTTTAGAATTAAACAAATATCAAGAATTGTTATTCATTAATATCAAGTTTTGTTTTTTGTTTTATAAGTTTTATAAGTTGCACCACATGACATTTTACTTGAACTCAAATAAATATCATTATTTTACAATTTGCACCACATGATATTGTACTTAAACTCTCTCTCTCGCACACACGCACACACACACACACACACACACACACACACACACATTAATTAAACAGACATTTTTCACATATTCATAATATTTAAGGAAAATTGCTCCAATGGTTTATTTCTAAGAAATAACAGTAACAGTAAAAAACTCAATTTTAAATGCTTTTCTTTGTAAGAATGCCTTTCTATATATTATAGTATCAGAAAATAAGTAATACTTTGACCCCCATAAACATTAAAAATGTATTTTCATTCAGAAAAAAAACAATTATTGTAAAAAGTTTATCACATTTTTGTTGCAGTTTAATGTATTCTTGAATAAATTAATAGATCTGAAAATGATAGATTATTGTAACATTAGAAGAAAAAAAACATGAATTGAAGTTCATATTGCCAATAAAATGGTTTAAATGAAGTATTTACTGACAATAAGCAGCTCAGTAAATCTGAATGGTAATTCCATCTGAGCCAGGATATCACAAAACAACAATATCGGCCGATCTCTAGTAAGAATCACTATGAAGGAAATACAGAAGGAAAATACTTGCCGGAATTTTCAGAGACATTCCAAGCTATGGACAGACAGGGAAAAGAGGAAAGGGAGAGAGATGGAGAGAAAAACAGAGAGAGAATGAAAAAGTTTTGGGGAAAGCAAGATATAGGAAAGAACATGAGGGATTTCACAATATTTTATTCAATCCTAGAAGCTTTGAATAAGAATATTGTACAGGAACTGTGAGGGCTCTCCTGGAGGGAGGGGCATTTGAGATTCCCTTTCCTCTCCCAAAAGCCACATGAGAGGACGAGACGGTAAACATGGGCACAGAGATGCATCTGGAAGAAAAACCTGGGCTAATATGCACAAGGTGAAAGCCTTTTGCTGTTAAAGGAGTCGTCGCCCCGTCTGGAGCGTTCTCGTAGAGACAAACCACAACTGAGGAACCACGCTGTTACATTTCCAGATGAGGTCAGGGTGTCAAAATGAGATGTGAAATGGACAGAGGCTGTAGGGGACTCTCTGGATGAAAACCAGGAGCTTCTTTCGTCTCAGGACAAGAGACTATAATTCCATGCTCTTTGATAAAGGTGTGAGAATGTGAGCTGTGGTACTTACATTTGGCCTGAGTGATGATGTCTACTATATTGGCTTTGATGTAGCTGACACTGTAATCAGGTAGAACTAAAGCGAGACTACAGAGAGAAGACACAAGGAATAAATGAGGATGAAAGGCAGTAGACTTCCGGACATTATTATAACTGAGAAATAAACGTCCTGTGTAATTTAAATTGGAGTTTTGTTGCTTTTTGTTCATGTAGGCTGCAATTTATAGATTCCAACTCAAATTGGTAAGAGATCTTAAACTCAAACATAAATGACTCTATTTCGCTTCACTGTGTCTTTTACGGGAGAAGTATAGACTTTGTACAGTGCCCCCTAGCGGCAGTATATATATATATATCTCACAGAACCAAACACACCTTCACAAATGCAACAAAAACAAAACAAGACGAAAACAAAGCAAATCAAGGCAAAGATTGTAACAAACAAACAAATAAAAACAAGACAAAATCAAATCAAAGTAAAATAAAATAAAAATAGTAAAAAGACAACAAAACAAGGCATAAGACAAAAAGAAAATATTTCTCAGACCTGTAGTTTGTTTTATTGACTGGAGTCCAAGTGTAGGTTCTGATGCCTCTGTCTATGTAACGCTGCAATAAGAATAAAATGACACTTAGTGGTTTAATGAACTATTGATCTGTGTTTTACTAGTATTGTATAGCCCAGTGGTTCTCAACTGGTGGCTTGCGACAACTTTACTGTGCAATTTCATCGGTGATTTGTTCTCTTCCTGGTTTCAAATCTATGCTTAAATTGTGATGTCTTTAAAATTATTTATTTATTCATTTATTTAAGAGTGAGCCAAATAGATGGTCCACCTTTATTTAATTGATTTTTATTTTTAAGGATGTGTGGCTAATCCAACTCTGCACCATTTTAGTGCATTCATAAGAAACATCTGATATATTAATATGGCTTAATAAGATAAACGTGGTTCCTACCAACCTGAATGTGTTTTGTGCAGTAACATTATACCAGAGATATTTAGGAAGGAACTAATAATACAATTCAATGAATACATTTTTAACATTTAAAGGCCATTTATGTTTGCATTTGTACAATGTTTTAAAAACATTAAATTATTTTTATGTTGTTTCCATTTGATCTCTTATAATAAAAAAAAATTGGGATTTGAGCAAAACCAGCTGAGAAGCACTTCCTGTTTAAATGATGCATGATTACCTTATCTTGAGATGTCATAAGTGTTTGGAATCTCTTTTGATCGTTCTGAGCATCTATCATACTGCTTCTGATCTACAGACAGACAGACAGGTGTGTCACTGATGTATCATTGCTGTAAATATTACTAAATATATATAATAATATTGTAAATAGAGTTACAGAGTGTTGCTTTCAGCTAAAAAAAGATAATTACTCCTGTAATCTAATATCCCCTTAGATAACTCTCAAGTAAGATAATGAGTAATTTGGGTTGTGAAGTGAGAAAATTATATTTTTATACCCAGCATATTGTTATGAAATCACACAGGACTAAAAATCAACTTTGCTGTTATTGCTGCTTTGATAATCACTTTGTTATGACTTAAACATCTATACAAAAGAGCACAATTAATGTTACAAAATCAAATCACACCAGCCTGTATTGATTTTAACACAGGAAAGCTTGACTCTAAAAGCTGATTTTTCTTTTTTTTTACTTAATGGGATATTAGATTATTTGGAAAAATGGATTTTGTCTATTAAATGAAAGTCAGTAGGGTCCAGCGTCAACCCCATTTACTTTCATTGTACTGACAAATTAGATTTCGGCATAAGAAAAACATATAAAGTTTGCTCTCACCTCCACCTTCACTTCATCCTCTAATTCTGCATCTAAGAAGTCCAATGTCACGGGTTCTTGAGACTTGAGATCCTGCAGGCAAACAACAACAACTTTCAAAATAATCCCATAAATCAATACTGCACAGCATATTTGTGTGCAGAAATATTTACCAATGAGTCACTTTTTCCTTGAAGAAGTGCCCAATGAGGAACCGTTTCTCAGCATATCTGCTTTGTTCCACACACAGTGCCCACTAATCCCACGGATCACTGACTAAACATTTACTAATTGTCATGCATGTGTTTTGAATAAATGCTCTCTTTGCCGTTTCATCTGTAAACTAAACAGAACGATTGTGTTTGGATTGCACAAATGATATTTATTACAAAGGACAGAGGACCTCTGCACATGTGGGTGGCCAGAGTTATTTCATCATAACCTATAATGAAGGTTCTTCAGCCGTGCATAACTAATCATACACAAGGTTATAGGCAGCTACTTTTAACAACAGAGAGAAAGAAACATACAGCGATGGCATGAGTGAGAGTCGTACCTTCGGCTGAAGGTTGGGATGAAGCAGCACGTAGCCGTTGGGGTCGATGGCGAAGTAATATCCATTTGGTCCAAGCTTTATGGAATGAAAGACAAGGGTTTTGATTATTATTCTGTAACATCTGATAGCGTGCTTTTGCTACTGTACCTTTAAGACTGGTACATGCAAATGAGGTTTGTTATTATTGGCTAAACTTTTTACATGTGAAAAGTTTATAAACACTCCCACCAGGCTGGTATAAGTAGTTCTTCATAATTTTAAGCTTAGATGATTCATTTTTGCTGCTTAGTATGCACAAAAAAAACATTCTTGAGAAATATTGTTACTTAGTGAAAGTAAAATAATATAAAAAATATATAGTGCCTATTCTTGTTTTCAAATCTATATTTAAATCCTGATGACTTAAAATTTATCTACGCTTTTTTTTATGAGTGAGTCAAATGCATTATTTGCAAATTTGCATACTAATTTATTTGCCTTTTAGGTCATTTTTATGTCCGGCTTTGGTCAACCAAAAAGAAAGAAAGAAAGCAAGCAAGAAAGAAAGAATGAAAGAAAGAAGTATACAGCCTATCAGACAATTTTATTTCAGTTGATATTGGATTTTGACACTGTTAAATGCAATTTTAAAGCAAATCTCAAAATTAATATTAATATTATATTATTATAAAATTGTATGTAATGTATTTTTGCTGCTTAAATTAACTTGTAGCATTTTTCACAATTGATTTTAGTATTAGTTAGCATTTAAATGTTTTTATTTTATTTTTATTAAAATACTGAAATAGAACATTTATTCCGTTAATTTAACATTAACATGATAATAATTATCAGCTTACAAGTATCAACCAGAATTTAAATAGCAGTGCAACCTTAATGCAAAGGACTTTATAAAACTTAATTACATAAAATGTTTATTGAACTAATCAAATCTATAAAAATATTGGACATTAAGCATGTGAATTCAAAAAAGGTCAAAATCAGACACACACAGTTTTCCTTGCTTTCATTGAGTATGTATGCTGTAGTATGCCTATATTTAATATTTAACTTTTGGTTTAACATAAAATGACCCCTTGAAGTTAATTTGGCAGTGAAAACAAAAAGCAAAAATCACAAGATTTATAAACACAAAGAATGCAGCAGCACTGGTAACATGACCCAGCTGTTCCAGGTCAATGCAACGCTTGTGCAAGCTCTTCAATGTTGCAAACTCTCAGTCGTAAATTAAGAAGTGCGGATCGCACCCACACGCTCTCACGCCTTACAGTGTAATGTGGAGTCAGTCTCTTGATGTCATCCAGAGACACGTCTATGGCCATCACCCCCAAAATCAACTGGCTCTGGGCCTGCAATTGATAAAGAGGACATTAAAACAGATGGCGTTCCACTCGAGTTCATCTGATTCACTGACTTCACCTTATTCTTGTCTTTACTGGTGCTGGTCTTATTGAACACAGGCAGAGTGCCTGTAATCACAAGCCCCAATTCCTGTAACACAAATACAAACCCAACAGCTCTTCAATACTTCAGAATCAGCCTAACATCAGCCAGATATATAGAAAATAAGACGTACTAGAGCGTCCACATAAACGTTGGTCCACTGGACAGTTTTTGCGCTGTCATATTCTTTCACCATGGGTCTACCCAACACATCCAGGTACTCCTGCAGCGAAAGGATGCTGGTTACTATCGTATATGATGCGGGACAGGGGTCACATTTATGTCATTTACCTGGGTGTTGATCCTGATGGCTCCAATCGAGGGGATCTCATAATAATAACCTGCGGGAAACATCAAAATCTTAATACATGATAATAAGACTTCCAAATTTCTCAGCATTAGATTTCAGCGTTTTACCATTGTTATTGCAAGCCATCCATTGAATTGGTGTCTTATCATAGTTATGCTGGCCCACAGAAAAGGTGAAGATCCGAACCTGACAGAAGAGAGGAACAAAGATACTGACATGATTACGTTTGTAAAACCAGGTGTTTGCATGTACTGTACAGTGCTGATCAAAAGTTTGGGATCAGTAATATTCTCTCATTCTCAACAAGGCTGTATTTATTTGACAAAAAATATATAATTTTGTGAAATCTCATTGCAATTTAAAATAACAGCTATTTTAATATACTTTTCAAATATAATTTATCCTTGTAATGCAAAGCTGAATTTTCAGCAGCATTACATCTTCTGAAATCATGATAATATGCTGATTTATTCTCAGTGTTGGAAACAGAACAGTGTGAAATGGATAAAAAGTGATAGTAAAGACTTACAAAAGATTTCTGTTTTGAATACATTCGGTTCTTTTTAACTTTTTCATGCATCAGAGAGTCAAAGAAAAAAGTATCACAGGTTCCAAAAAAGATATTAAGCAGCACAGCAGTTTCAGCACTGATAATAAATCAGCACATTAGAATGATCTCTGAAGGATCATGTGACACAGAAGACTGGGGTAATGGCTGATGAACATTCAGCGCTGCGTTAGAGAAATAAATTATATTTTATATAAGTATATTAGAATAGGAAACCAATATTAGAACGTGCAATATTATTTCACAATATTACTGTTTTTTTCTGTATTTTTATCAAATAAATACAACCTTGATGAGCATAAGATCTTGTTCTCCAAATTTTGAATGGCAGTATAAATATATCATTTCTGCACGTAACAAAACCCTCATTAGCACATTTGAACACATCCTTATTGGTAAAATTATAATTAATTTAAGTCATTTAGCAGATGCTGTTATCCAAAGCGACAATATAAAAAGAGTAGAGAGGGCAAGAGTTACAGATAAAATTAGATATGATATAAATATGATATAATGTTGTTAAAAGATTATCAAGGCTACAACGATTATTACAATTCATTCCATGATCACTCAGAAATCATCTTCATTTGCTCATTTAGTGCTCAGGAAACATTTGTTATGATTATCTATGTTGATAACATGCATATGTAATAATGCTTATTATAAGGCAATATTTTTGGGGTTGGTGTGATTCATTGTTTTCCAGGATTCAGAAGAAATTTAAATTCAAAAGAACAGCATTTATTTTCTCTAATAACATTATAAATGTTACTTTTGAATACTTTAATTAATTTATTCTGAAATAAAAAATGGTAGTTTACATTTAAATTAAAAATGCAATATATTTTTTTTTATTAATGTCAGTGCATAGCTTTTATTATTATCTGAGCGTAAGAACAGTAGAAGTCTTTGGCGCATCTCATTTATGTGTGTGTGTGTGTGTGTGTGTGTGTGGGTGTGTGTGTGTGGGCATGTTTTTGTGACATATCAGGACACAACTTTGTATAATGACATGGGTATGACACAGGTATTACAAGGAGAGGGTGACTTATGAGGACATAACCCAGTCCCCATTTTTCAAAATGCTCATAAATCATAAAGAATGAGTCTTATTGAGAAAGTAAAAATGTTTCCTGTGAGGGTTAGGGTTAGGTGTAGGGTTGGTGTAGGGCCACAGAATATACAGTTTGTACGGTATCAAAACCATTACGCCTATGGGATTTCCCCACTTTTCACAAAAAACAAACTGTGTGGTGTGTGTGTGTGTGTGTCCATGTGGTTCCTCACCTCCTTTTTCCTGTTGTAATTGTCAAAGATCTCTGAAGCTCTGTCCTCCCCTCCATCAGTGAATAGCATGATGATTTTATTACAGTTTGCTCTTGAAAAATTCATCTATAAAAGAAACAAATCATTTTACAAGTACAAATGTATAATAAACAAGTGATGCCACTAGCTATAATATTCACTGCTGCCACAAGATGGCGCAACAAACTTACAACTTACCTTTAAACAGATTTGATCTCAATATATACAATACACATTATATAACTTAAAGAAAAAAAAGTCCATCACAAAAAAGAATTTGGTAACAAAAAAAGCAGGTTAAATATTGAGTGATATTATTTCCCCATTGTGGTTTTTGTTTCTAAATTAAGCTACATTAGATATTCTTACTGAGGAGAGCTGGCCAAAAGCCTCCTTAAAGCCGATTTTATAGTCAGTGGTGCCATTCGCTGTGATCTTCTGGACTGCCTCCTTCAGAATCTTCTTATTACGGACATTGGCTTGGACCAGGTTTTTAAAGCAGGCGACCGACTTGGCCGAATTGTTGAACTGAAACAATAGAAAAGCATCGTAGTTAGTCATCTGTACATGCAAAGATTGTTATGAAATCATTTAGATTCAAGGCTTTGTTCGGCTCCTCTAAATAAGTCGAATGGCTCAGTGCCAGCAATACACTTAGAGCACTGCTGGCTAATTTCATTAACTCCAAGCTAACGTCATACAGCTGGAGCCAGGCCATAAAATACAAGCGTCAAGTTATTAAAGAAATGGAGGAAGAAAGTTAATCGAAAACATACTAAACAACTCACTCACTTAAAAGCAGAATACAGAGTTTGTGATTTTTATTCCTGTCAGTAGTCTCATGAAGAAAATGAAATAAATGATGCATTTCATAAATGAATTGCACAGCATCTAGAGCAGAGGATGATGGGAGACATCAATAATTCTTTGGCCTGCCGCCTCAGCGGTGCCTAACTGAAACCACAAAAAAAAAAGAAAAAAATAACTATGACTTTATGGATGCTTGGAGGCTCAATGCCTCTGTTTCCCTCCAATTTTCTATTCCTACTCAGCAGGAATACAGAATGTTTTTTTTGGAGCGTCGGAGGAGTTCATCATTTAAACAACACTCTCAGCAACACACATATATCTCCTATAGACTCACAGAGACGATGTTGACGTAATCATCATCGGAGAGAGTCTCCAGCATCTCGCTGACGGAAGTGCGAATGAGCTTCAGTGTCAGACCCGACACGCTTCCACTCCTACAGAGAATAACATAGTCAGTTCAAACATGCGGCTATAGAATCACTACAATGTGCTACAAAAGATTAGCTTCATTTATTGTCTTAAATCATTTAATTCGATTGTGCAGGAAAAATGATCTACTGTATATAAATAAAAAAATAAAAAAGACGGACATCCAACTGAAAACAACTTAATTTAAAAAACAAAACGAAATAAAATATAAATATAAATATATACAAATAAATAAATAAATAAATAAATAGAGAGAAACCTTATAGTTATGGAGAGCTCTGAAGGGAATCAAAAAAAAAAAAATCCAAACCATAGACTAACTATTATATTATATTAAATGAAATTAAATGAAATTAAATGAAATTATATTATATTATATTATATTATATTATATTATATTATATTATATTATATTATATTATATTATATTATATTATATTATATTATATTATATTATATTTGTAGCAGAAATGAGTCGAACAGACAAATTAAAGAGTCTATCAGAGCTGTGTGCATTGAAACATGAGCTGAATTCCTCAGGAAGTCATAAATCAGTTCTAGTGCCACAAGAACCAAGCAAGATAACCAACCAACCAACTTTTTCACACAACAGCTTTCAACATTAACACCAATAGAACAATTATTGACAATTTTAATTCGAAGAAGAGATTGTCAAATTTATTGTTCGTGATTGAAATGCAACGCTGGACATCACATGTAAACCCAGGAGATCAAGTTAAATACTTGCATTGACTTCCCCCATCAGGCAGAAACAGACTGAAATTCCTAAGGGGGAAGGGCTTTAAACCTTTGTCTTCACAGAAAAGTCCCTTTGCCAGAGAATGGCAAAGAAACTGCTTTTTATACATTATATATGGACCAGAATGAACTCAAAAAGACTTCTAAATGAATCGTTCCATTGCTTAACTTTTTTAAAGTTTAAATGCTTTGGACACGATGTAATTTCGCTTTTTAGTCTGCTTTTAGTCCCTAGCTGCTGCTATTAGCCATGTCTGCTCTTAGTTCCAGCCTTGCTCGTGCTATCAGTCATGCTATTAGTCATGCCTGCTCTTAGCTTTTAGCTTGTAGCTTTGCTACCTAGCTTTAGCTTGTAGCATCTAGCCATGCGGTTAGTCATCATTGTTCTTTGAGCGCGGTTCCAGCGTGCCTGCCTGCTGCTACTATGCCACAATGAGAAGGAACACAACCTAGTCTCGTTAAACTTTATTTCTTTTCTTTTCCGTTTGAGAGTTTCGTGTTCTGAGTTAAGTTTTGTAACGTCCATTCAACTTCAACCAGCGAACACGACTCTGCACTTTCAGCCAACGCCCAACAACCACGGGCTTCCCAAGACGTCACTTCAGAGACTGAACTTCCAGCCAATCAACGACCTCGGGATAGCCCTTTCACCGAGGCTCCTTCTTCACAGGAGATGCAAGTAACTTTACCTCCAGACTGTGACCTTTACTGGTGTATCTAATATAATTTTAACCTCATTGAGGAACTCAATGCGAGCGCTAATTACGTGATTGATGGTTGTTCATGTTTATGCAATTTAACGTATTGCTGTTAACTTGGGATTCCATATTTCCATTCTCTTAAACTCATCTTTCCCTAACTTTCGACCTTCCTGGAACTTGTGTGAATGTGTGTGTGCGTGCGTTTATGTGTTAGATTAGTTTATATGTCTTAGATTTATCTAATAAAGCCTTATTCATATTGAAAAGAGAAGTATCTTGTGTTTTGTGCTTACAAGTTAATGTCTTAAACTGCCGATCTTGTTACTGTGCTAATTGATAGTGTTTTCACTATAGTTTGGATATTAGTATCCAGCGCAGATCTGATGTTAAACGGCTCGTTCACTGAACCGCAGGCGCGTCTCCGTGAACAGCCGTGAAACAGTGATTCTGTTCAAATTCCCTTTAAAATCTTAAATGATTCCCTTTGAGCTAAAATGACCTGTTTCCCTTACATATTATATTATATTATATTATATTATATTATATTATATTATATTATATGGGACTTCAACGCTCACGTTGGCAGTGACAGTGACGCCTGGAGGGCCGTGATTGGGAGGAACGGCCCCCCTGACCTGAACCCGAGCGGTGTTCTGTTATTGTATTTCTGTGCTAACCATGGTTTGTCCATAACGAACACCATGTTCAAGCATAAGGGTGTCCATCAGTGCACGTGGCACCAGGACACCCTAGGCCGGAGGTCGATGATCGACTTTGTGGTCATGTCATCAGACCTTCAGCCATATGTCTTGGACACTCGGGTGAAGAGAGGGGCGGAGCTGTCAACTGATCACCACCTGGTGGTGAGTTGGATCCAATGGCGGGGGAGGAAGCTGGACAGACTCGGCAGGCCTAAGCGTACTGTGAGGGTCTGTTGGGAACGTTTGGCCGAGCCCCCTGTCAGAGAGATCTTCAACTCCCACCTCCGGCAGAGCTTCGACCGGATCCCGAGGGAGTCTGGAGATATTGATTCCGAGTGGACCATGTTCTCCACCTCCATTGTCACTGCGGCTGCTCGGAGCTGTGGCCGTAAGGTCTCCGGTGCCTGTCGAGGCGGCAATCCCTGAACCTGGTGGTGGACACCGGAAGTAAGGGATGCTGTCAAGCTGAAGAAGGACTCCTATCGGACCTGGATGGCTTGTGGGACTCCGGAGGGCAGCTGACAGGTACCGGCAGGCCAAGCGGACTGCAGCCCGGGTAGTCGTGGAGGCAAAAAAATCAGGCCTGGGAGGAGTTCGGTGAGGCATGGAGAAAGACGGTTGGCCTCCGAAGAGATTCTGGCAAACTGTTCGAACGCCTCAGGAGGGGGGAAGCAGTGCCCTACCAACACTGTTTACAGCACAGATGGGCACCATGTTGACCTCAACTGGGGATATCGCAGGGGGTGGAAGGAACCGACTTGTGTTCGTTGAGGAAGCAATGGCTTGGGACTCGGAGGAGGCACTTCTGTCCATCACCGCGGGCTGAAGTCATCGAGGTAGTTAAAAAGCTCCTCGTGTATGAGATCCGCCCCGAGTACCTCAAGTCTCTGGATGTTGTGGGGCTGTATTGGCTGACACACTTCTGCAACATCGCATGGTGGTTGGGGACAGTACCTCTGGACTGATAGACTGGGGTGGTGGTCCCTCTTTTCAAGAAGAGGGACCGGAGAGTGTGTTCCAATATAGGGGGATCACACTTCTCAGCCTCCCTGGGAAAGTCTATGCCAGGGTACTGGAGAGGAGAATTCGGCTGATAGTGGAACCTCGGATTCAGGAGGAACAGTGTGGTTTTCGTCCCGGTCGTGGAACACTGGACCAGCTCTATACCCTTTCCAGGGTGCTGGAGGGTTCATGGGAGTTTGCCCAACCAGTCCACATGTTTTTTGTGGATTTGGAGAAGGCATTCGACCGTGTTCCTCGCGACATCCTGTGGAGGGTGCTTCCGGGAGTATGGGGTCGGCGGCTCCCTACTAAGGTCTGTTCGGTCCCTGTACGACCGGAGCAAGAGCTTGGTTTCGCATTGCCGGCAGTAACGTCAGACCTGTTCCCGGTGCATGTTGGACTCGGCAGGGCTGCCCTTTGTCACCGGTTCTGTTCATAATTTTTATGGACAGAATTTCTAGGCGCAGCCAAGGGCCAGAGAGTGTCCAGTTTGGGGACCATACGATTTCGTGTCTGCTTTTTGCGGATGATGTTGTCGTGTTGGCCTCCTCAGGACTATGGAGGGACTATGTCTCCCGCTGGCCTGGGAACGCCTCGGGGTCACCCCAGAAGAGCTGGAAGAAGTGGCTAGGGAGAGGGAAGTCTGGGCATCTCTGCTTAGACTGTTGCCCCCACGACCCGGCCCCAGATAAGCGGAAGATGATGGATGGATGGATATTATATTATATTATATTATATTATATTTATATTATATTATATTATATTTATATAATTATATTAATATTATATTATATTATATTATAATTATTTATATTTATGGACAGCCCAAAAGAAAACAAAAATCTGAAAAAAAGAAGAACAAATATTTAAAATTAAAGAAAATATTATGGACGTTGGGGGTTTGAAAAAAAAAAATGAAAATGAATGAATGAATGAAGGAATGAATAAATGATTAAATGAATGAATTTATGAATGAATGAATTTATGAATGAATTTATGACTGAATGGATGGATGAATGAATGAATGAATGAATGAATGAAATGAATGAATGAATGAATGAATGAATCAATCAATCAATCAATCACTCATTCATTCATTCATTCATACACTCAATCCAAAAAAAGAGAGAGACCTTATTGCTATAGCCCAAAGAGCTAATTAAAAAAAAAAAAAATTTTAAGCTGAGGGGAAAGAGAAATAAAAACACTCACTAAGTTTGAACAATGGCAGATAAGAAAAACTCAAAACAACACACCCGGAGAAGACTAAACCGCATTTAGGCTTTTAATGTCTCCAGAACTGACATGCTGCATCAGGTTTTTATGGGTTAATAATCACTCTGTGATTCCAGCGGGAGGTAATGTGGGCTTTAGTGTTTAGTCATAAAGCTAAACTACATTGATTGGCTGAAGCTGATCAACACTAATGGGCTCATCATTACAGCTGGGCAAATAACAGACTCAACTCTTCAAGGCATCATTTTCTAATATTACAAGGCTAAGTTCACTTGTAACCAAAAGATGACCCATAAGCATGAAAAAATATACCAAATAATGACACATTCATGTGGATTTT
>NW_020525763.1:0-53356 GCF_003368295.1 Carassius auratus
GTGCGATCTGCTGGTCCCAGGTCAGTCAGGAGCTGTCTGATGCGATGTTTTGAGTTGAGGGAGACGGCCCAGTGGATCTGGAGGCTCAGCTCACCTGTGTAGTCTAGCCAACTCTCCAGCACTTGCATTATGATACCGACATGTTAATACGAGCAAAGAGTTAAAGTACATCCATCTGAAAGTGTTTTACAGTTTAAATATTTTTTTTGTTTGTAAAAGTCTCACCGTCTAGTTCTCGCTCGATAAGGTCCATCCTGTGCGTCACCTCGTCCTGCACTGCTTCAATGTGCTCCAGCAGGTTCAGCTGCCACTGCTGGTGCAGCACAAGGTCAGGGTCAGGCTTTGGGTCAGGGGTCACAGGGTCAGCCTCCTCTCCTTGAATTCTAGCACACAACTCTTTTCCTGCTCCGCGGAAACCAGTTGCTTCATACGGCACTCCAGCTCCTGACAACAGAAACCAATGAGTCACATTTTTGGTGTGTGATGACTATTGGTGAAGCTGCAACTATTGCCAGCACTGTGACAAATTTTTAACAGACTTTGAGCTAATTGGACGACATGCATCAAACTGATTTACAACCAGATCTCAATCTGGTATGAAAACAGATTGTTTTTTAAACAAAAACTGGTTTGACAAATACATATTTCACAAACAGTTCTTAAATGGTTTTGAAAATGAACAAACTGATTTAAAAAAAAAAAAAAATCCTAGTCTGATTTAAAAATTCTTAAACTGGTTTGAAAAATAGAGTATCAGTTGGTCTGAAAACAGATTTCGAACCATTTAAAATCATACTGAACTGAATCAAGCAGTTGTGAAAACATCAAATATTTAGAAAACAGACTTCAAACTGGTTTAACAAAAAGCAAACTGACTTAAAAACAGATCTCAAACTGGTTTGAAAATAGATTATCAAATCTGTATGAAAACAGTTTGAAAACAAAACTTGTTTGACAAATACAGATTTGACAAACAGTTCTCAATTGGTTTTCACCAATAAAAAAAAACAAACAAATCTGATTTGAAAACTCTCAAACTGGTTTGAAAATAGATGATCAATCTGTATGAATACAGTTTGAAAACAAAACTGGTTTGGCAAATACAGATTTAACAAACAGTCCTCAAATGGTTTTGAAAATTATCAAACTGATAAAAAAAAAAAAAAAATCTGATTTGAAAACTCTCAAACTGGTATATGTAGTATCAGCTGGTCTGAAAACAGATTGTGGAAATGTGCCGCAGGAGAATGATTTTGTAATTGACACACCTAGTCTTGTGATTAATTGTGTACACTAAAAAAAAACCATAACTGTGTGCTTGAATTTTAGGCCAAGTGCACAGTAAAAGTTGCTTGTAACTTACCTTACTAAAGGAGCGGTCGGCCAGCTGAAGCTTGTGCTGGTCGTGGTCCAGCTGCGTGCCGTACCTCTGCTCGGCCATCTCTAGAAGGTCCTCTGTGCTCCTCAGACTGTCCTCCAGCTCAGAACCGCACCGTGTCTCCACCACAAGTCTTCTCTCCACCGCAGGGTAGTATGTACGGGGCTTCTGGTAGCAGTGCTCGCTGCTAATGTACGAGTCCTGGAAAGAGCAATGCGTTTCCACAGGTGATGGGACTTCGCTCTTCAATGTCTCGAACTCATTCGCTCCCATTCCAATGGGTGAGGAGGGGAAGGGTGTAGCTATGCCCGAGTCACCTGCCGTCTTCCTCCGCAGGCTGTCTGCAGGTGTCCAGGGCTGCCGCCAGAACTTCAGGTCTGGGTGGGCTTGTGTCCTAAAAAGAGTGCAGCTTTGCTTCATACCTCAATCTTTCACAGTTGACTTTATTAGTCAAATAGCTGGGTGCATCAAGAGCATTAGAGCAGAGGAATTACTTACTGTAAGATGCTCATTTTGAGCTGAAGGCCGTTCAGGACCTCAAACACACGGTGGACGTCCCCCAGGAGCTGATGGGCAGTTACCACTTTCTTACTGTTCTGGTGGGAGTAGTTCTCCTCCAGGAAAGACAAGCCATACATGTGACCGCTGCTCAGCCAGTCTTTATCATACCAGTACCTTTGACTCTGTCTCTGGGCTGCATACAGAAACACGCACATTTAACGATTAATACAAATCCCAACAACAAAATGTAATGAAGTGGTTGTCATATTTTGATCCTTGTTCTGTTTTGCCAACACATGAAGACAAACGAACATCAAATTAAAAGCTATTGTATGCTAAGCGGAGATGGTTTGGGGAGGTTCTGGTGTCTCACCTGGTGGGTCTCTGCAGATGTAGCAGCTGTAGCTGTCTGGCACACTGTCCTCATACAGACCCATACACGTCCCATGCTGCCAGCACAAACACTCATCACACTGCAGAGAGCACAGGACACACCCTTCAATCTCCCATGCATATTAACCTTTAAAAGCCTAATGTATAACCACATCAAATTATTCATTATTCACAAAATAATTCAAGTAATTGTGCCAGTGCTTAACGGATTTAAATTATGTGCTTATTTGTTTTCTTCATACTATAGCGACTTCTAGGAAACACAAAACCGATGCCATCAGATGGGGAAATAACGATGATTGTCTTCTGTTCTGTAGAGCTCAACATTTACAGCTGATTCCATATTATATCAACTCTGATACTGATCTGAATCAAAACTGATCTGATTTGAGATCAGCCTTAACTGCTGAACTGAACTGAACTCAACTGAAATAACACTGAACAGACCTGAGCAATGATTTTACTGTATCTCAGAGCTGCTTTACAGCAGAATCTTAATTGTCTCTATAGCCGAGTTTCCATAATCGATTCAATTATTTTCCTGTTTTTATATAAACGTATATTCAGTGGTTACAGAAAATAATTTTCTTTAAAATAATCACATTTTGTTGCTTTGCAGCCTGAATTGAAGACGGACACATTTTTGGTTTTATCCAGCTGTATAACACAAACTTTCCAGAAAAAAAAAAACAGAATCACTGAGTTAGAAAAAGGATCAACCCCTTGAGTCAGCTTTTTGTTGAACCACCTTATGCTTTAATTACAGCCTTTAGTCTGTTGGGACAGGTCTCTACTAACTTTGCACACCTAGACTTTGCAATATTTTCTCACTCCTCTTTGCAGAACCGCTCAAGTTCAGTTCAATTTGATGGTGAGTGTTTGTGGACTGCAAATTATGATTTCAAATTATGCTGCACTTTATGCATTTGCCCACTGTCATATTCATGTCATATTCATTGTGTGCTGTATGTAAAATGAGTTTTACCCTGGCTTTATTTGAAAAATATGATTCCCAATGCACACAGACTTCCCAGAATACTGAGTGCCCTGTTGATTACAGTGTTTACTTTGCTTTTTATATATTATAATTATCTAAAATATTTATTTATTTGTGAATAATACTGTCATCTAAAGTATAAGTATGTTTCTTTTACATATTTATGTTTAATCCATTGTCAAATGATTTCAAATTTCTTAAATGTTAATAATAATAAAAAATTGGCCCCCTGCTTTCCAAGATATCGCTATCGGCTGTCAAAAAGATTGGTCGACCACTATTATATATGCACACACACACACACACACACACGTTTGTGTATATATAATAGTGGTCGACCAATTTTTTGATTGCAGGCAATATTACATGCTTATTATATTAAACATTAATAATTCAACACATAATAAAAATTTATTAAATTACAGTGAAATACCTGTATATATAAACAAATATATATATGTGAAATATCTTAAATTATTTTATAGGCAATTCAATCGTGTTTATGAAAGAAACTTATTTATGAAAAAAATGTGGGAGAAATTAAAAAAACAAACAAACAAACAAAACAAACAAATTCAGAGGGTTGAGGTCTGGTCTGATTTCAGAGGATGGTATCTCACCTGAATCATGAAGTCGTTCTCCTCCTGTGCTTCACAAATACAGCGTATGATCTCAGAGCCGTGAGTGAGTGTTTCCACACCCTGCTCTGAGAGGGGCACGTTCAGATCCAGCTCAGTGTCAGACTCGTCCTCACTCCATACAGGACTGTCCGAGGACAAATCACTGCTGCTGTCTTCACCTGGACGAAACAAGACGACCACAATACACACTAGGGCAGCAGATTTGAGCTGATTTTATAACACCGTCATCCATGCAAGACAATCAGCAACTCTAACCACACATGCACACACGTTAAAAACATACAGCACTAGAGAGAAAAATCTACAGAGCGGTTGACATCTGACAGTGGAAACTAGTCAAGACACTGAGAAACACACAAGGCAGGCAGCTGTGAGTTCGGAGGACCTGCGCTCTGTGGTACCCACCCTGGCCGAGCATCTTTTCAGGGCAGTGTCCCGTGTAGGATCGGTGTGTGAGGGAGAGGGGCAATTTGTGGGCCGAATTCAGATTGCAGGGGAGAGGTTTTAGGCCAATGCTCTCCTCAGTGCTGTAACAGTCTGTCAGAGGAGGAAGAGCAGACGCCACACAGGGTTAAACACAGACGAGTGCTCCTCACCCACGAGGCGGCTTGTAGATCCGATTCAGTTCTTGATGTTGTCAAGAGGGATTGGCAACCAAAACGCTCATTTTGTGGGTGGCTGTGCACTTTCAGGGTCTATTAATAACTCAAAATGACACATAGATTTGGTGTCCCAGCGCTGACACAACGTGCAGTCATTTAAATGTGTTGAGCTCTGCTTCTAAAATGATTGATCTTCAGTAATAAGTGAATTGAATAAAACAAGTCAATTTCATTTAAAAGACAATTTGTACATTATCTTGCATTTACTCTGAGTGGCATGTGGGAGAGGCTCTTATTAATGAGTCAAAAACTGATTGGCTGCTCACGAGTGAAATTAAATTGCAAATATTCTATAAAATGACATTTAAAATGTGCTTTAAAAATGATTTATTTTAGACATATTTGTATTGTTTTATTTAATTACATTTTAAACATTAAATCATTTTAAATATCAATATATTTTTTACTTTAAATTATTTGATAATTTTAACTACATTTTAAATCATTAAATAAATAAGCAGTCTTTAATATGTCCATTAATTAAATTAACGGTTTTCATTTTGTTTATTTATTTTACTATCAAACGTCTTAACTTTTAAAGACAAGTTTACAAGTTTAGTAATTTATGAACAGGCAGTAGTAATGGGCAGTAGAAGGCAGTAATTTTAAATTTATTGACATCATATACCGTTGCTCGAATACACTGCCAGGTCTGAAGTAATTTGACATAATTGAGGAATACTTCAGAGAAAGTTTGCAGCTCGAGCAGACAAACACAGGGGACAGCAGAGAGCTGAAGACACACAGAGACATCACTGCACTATAACAGCCGTCTCACCTGACTTCGACTTCCTTTTCTTCTTCTTCTTTTTCTTCAGTTTGATGCGGAAGAAATCCCTCTGCCGCTTCTCCCTCAGCCTCTCCCGTTCTTTCGCTCCTTCAGATGAGAAAATCAGTCTCTGTTACTGTCATGGCCCGACTGTGGTAGTATGCAGAGGAATCAGCGAGAGCATAATAAGTGAAATGATCACGATGTTCTCCAATACCTGTTTCCTTGGTAACCCAGTCTGTGTCGTCATGCAGCGAGTGGTTGAAGTGCTGGTTCTCTTTGCTCCTCTCTGTGCCCAGCGTGGCCGAGCGCTGCCGGTGTGCCGGGACAGCAGGGGGCGACAGAGTGCGACCTGACTTACTGTCACTCAGAGGAGAGGGAGTATCTGTGGGAGGAATGGTAAACATTATGCTTTTTTTTATTTTACCCTTCTTGTAAAGTGTAATATAGCTGTTTAACGTGAATTTAAAGCTTTTATCCACACAGTTGAGGGTCTATTAGGGAGGCATCGATCCAATACTCGGGATCCGTATCGGCTCCGAAACTGGAATTTTCTGCGGATCTGCCGATCCAAATCCGATATTGTGTGTTATTATTCTGTGTTATTATTGAGCTCCACGAAAGACACAAAAACATTATAAAGCACCAAAACGTTTTAAAGGAATATATTTTAAGTGTTCCGAAGCTGTTCCATAGTTCATTGTGATGTACAGATTAATATTGAAGTCATTAATTTCTAGTTCAGATAAACTCTTCTCTCCGCTTTGGCCGTCTGTCATCCTCCGTTCAGTGTTCAGACTGCGTGTCTCATACGGTTTCTACAGTCGAAGCGATGTAACTCTCTTCAAGAGCACACAGTAACTGAGGTTTAAAACTCTTAAAAGAAAAGGCTCATTAAACTAACGCACAGATTTAATAGACTACGTATCAATATCTCTTCCCTATGTACTTGTGATGTCTGGCTCGCGAACTAATCGTTTGATTTAACTGGATCTTCTTAGTGAACCAGTTCACCAAATCGGACTGAATCGTTTGAAACGGCTCACGTCTCCAATAAGTAACGTTATTAATCCACAAAGATTATTAATAGTCTCTCGTTCTGTCCCATCTATCACATGTTGCTGCCTTTATTACTGTGCTACACATTTAAAAGAAACATCTTTTACATTTCTATAGAAAAGTATATACCTGTTTTTACATTAAAGTATTTTACAACAATACAAAGAGCAATGTTTACATTTTACCAGATTTTAGACTTAATCACTTTTATTTGTAAATAAAATATTTCACTATATTTTTTTTATTATTATTGTGCACCTGTGATTAAGAATTCTAGAATCAAGAGTATCTTTTGCTGCTGAATTATCCACTAACCTAGTTTATAATAGTATTTTTGTCATGGATTATGATTACATATTTTTTTCATTTGATTTGTATCGGATTTGATCGGTATTGGTTCTGAAAAAATGGTAGCGTTGCATCCCTAAAGTCGATGCATCCCACAGAATTGAGTTAACATGTTTCAATTCTATTTTTACTTAGAATTATGACTTAATTTAATTTTCCCACTAAGGAATAAAAAAAAACTATTAAACTATAAAACTACTAAAACTATTTCTTACAATTCTGACTTTTTCTTTTAACTTTTTATCCAGTCTATTTATTTTCTCTCAATTCTGAGTTTACGAGTAAACGCATAAATACAATGTCAGCAGACTTGATCGACAACTCAAACAAAAATAAACCCCCACACAAACGGCAAAAGTGAATACTGATAGACAAAGTGCACTAACGGTGGGAAGCCGAGACGGTCCGGCGCCTGCGAGGGGTCTCCTTGCTGTGGATCTGTTTTTCTGAGGAGCGCGTCTGGACACAGCGAGGGGGGCTTGGGTCGTTCTGTGCATGATAGTACTTCATGTGGTAGTGCAGCAGGGACGCCTTGCGGAAAGACTTGAGGCAGCCCGCGATCTTGCATTTGAACAGGTTGTGGTCCAGCTCGATGGACAGGATAGGGGGCGGCTGGTTTTTGATGACCCTGTACACTGAGAGAGGAATAAGGTCACATACCGGCAGGCTTTTATACTGTATTGGTGAGAGAGAGAGAGTGAAAGCGAGGGTGGTGTACTCACATGGTTCTCTGCTATACTTGTTTGTGGTTGGGAGGTGGATTGTTTGCGGCTGTTTGACTGCTGCAGCTGAGAAAGCAGGGCGCTAGTTAGCACATCATATATTTGCATAAATGCCGAATTAACCAGATCTGTACATACTCTGAAGAAAATGCAAGTGGTGCCTTGTGCAAAATTCACTGCTACAATAGCAGGGTGCTATTGTCATTTGCATAAACATCTGATTTATTAGTTTTTGAATTATTACATGTAATACTGACTATAATAATGATGTAAACGTCTTAACCTGCAACGGTTGCCAATGGACTGGTGACTGATGTTGTTACACACGTCACAGGAACTATATTGGATTTAATATTTGGCTGCTTCATCCACTTTTTTATGATACAACGCTACAGTGACTAATTTCAAAAATGTGGATGCAAGGGTTTTGAAACCACAATAAAGAACAAATCTTATAGTTAGAAACTGTTGTATTCACACACTGTAATTAAAGTCTACTTTACTTAACCTATGAACTCCATTAATATCTTCAGCTTCAAATGTTAAACCATAAAGCTTTTATTTTAATTAGAGCTGGGCGATATATCAAATATTAGCGATAGTATCGGAATAATTTTGAAGACGATGTAAAATGTCAATATATCGGGAATATCGATTATTTCAAATTCAAGCATACTTTCCCAAAAGAACGCACCGAATGTCCAAAAAAGGAACCTGTAACTGCTGACTGCTCTACGCCCCTCTAATACGAGAGCTTAATGATAGCGGTTGCCAGATAACAAGAGTTTAATTCTCCGAATCAGAGCTCCACTGTTACAAGGATACATTTTCTGCCCGGTGTTTGCTTATTTTAAGCAATCTGGCAACCATGCACACGTGCTCACTCCTCATTGCGGAAGAGCCGCCGACGATAATCTGAAAACACCAGGCGGCAAGGAACTCGACCGGAAGTTGAAGTCTGTTGTGTGCTGCCATCTTTTAGCAGAACTTCACTTGCGTTAGCATTCCCATTGACTCCCATTCATTTTGGTGTCACTTTGACAGCGAATAACTTTACATCTGAGGTGTTTAAAGACTCCGTTTGTCCATTATTTATTTCTAAAGATACATGAAAATGTATAAAGGGCTCCATTACCTTCTATGTTACATTATGGCCCCGTATAATCAGTTTTTGTAAAAAATAGGCTAACGATTGTGTGATAACCACTCGACTCTCTGTCGCATTACCGTACAGACAGGAGGAGAAGCTCGCAGGCAATTAACTTAATATGGCGTACTGGTGTTACATTTTAAAATACTATACAAAATAATTAATCAGAATACTTTCTCCTGCTCACTCACGACAAAGAACTCCCCGCTCAAGCTCGCCGTCTCTGCAAGATTAACGAAGGCAGTTTGCACGCACAGCTACTAGAAGATTTACATCTGTCAGACAGGTTGCTGACGTCGTCAAGCTTCGTTTGAGTCTGCGCGTCAGAAACGGAAGTGCTAAAAAACGCTAAAAATGGGCTTCACTTGTCTCAATTGAGTTCCAATGGGGGCGCTGTGTCCATTTCTTTTACTGTCTATGGAAAACACTAACAAGCTGGAATTGAGCGATCTAATGAAAGCGTCGTTCAGCCGGTTTGTGTTCTGTCATGAGATCTCAACTGTATTGTTTGCATTTGTGATCGCAAAATAAATGCACTTACTCGACCGCTGATGTTTGAATAGAGAAACATAGGAATTACTATTGGGGAATTTCACTGATGTTTACCAGTTTCCATAATATAGACATAGAGAATGCAAAAGTCTTCGGTATTCATTTATATATATTTATATTTAAGAAATAACTATGTGCTTCAGCAACTAGCTCCCCATCTAAGAGGGTTTTTAATGTCAGTAGGAACATAGTTTCATGCCACAGAGCTTCTCTTAAAACCGCAGACAGTTGACACACTTGTGTTCTTAGCTTAAAAACTTGTTAAAAAAATTAAAATAAAATACTTATCCCAGTTGCATAGTATAAATTGTGAATTGCATCCACTAAAAAGTTGACGGAATGCACTTTCTGTACTTAATTTGCACTGCTTCAGTTACATATAGGCCTACATGTATTCATTTAATAAAAAGCAGTAAGTAAGTTTTTAGACCAATCTCTTGGTCTAGATTTTTTTTAACTGCTTAAAGGAACACTCCACCGTTTTTTGAAATAGGGCTTATTCACATTATTTCCTACATTTAGATAGGTGGGCAAATGCATTTTTGTGTCAGTGCATGCATTGTTTTAGTTTGACTGGGTCGGCGTTAGCTTAGCTTAGCACAATGAATGGAATCCTTTGTTGCCAGCTAGCATGGCCTGAGTAAAAGTGATCAAAAAAATAAAAAAACCCCACCTAATTACTTCTTGTGGACTGCGTATTCACAACGAGTACAAATAGCGATCCAGATTAACACTAGGCGATTTCCTAGGCAGATATTGGCTTGGGACTATATTATGGGGAAGCACAGGCGAAGCACTGCTGCTTAGGCGAAGCACTGCTACTTCGGCGCAGAGATATCACGCAACACATGAAATCCCACGACTTCCGTCAACATACCGGCGTGAATAGCAGCTGCCTGGCTATTTTCCTTACAGTACACGAATGGCGATGAACATGGCTGATTTTGAGAGAGACGAAGAGGGTGACTTCTCAGACAGTCAAGAAACAAACCATACCTGTTTGAACCAGAGTTTACAGAAGACGAGCTGCGTGCTTTGGAAATAGAACGACAGTAGGAGACTGCGGTCAAGCCAGCCGCACTTCAGAAAAACACCGTCAAGCCAGCCGCGAGTGAAATTTATATGCGCGTGTATTAGTTGCGATCGCTCAACAGCCTGAGGACGTGAGGATGAGAGCCAACATGAACTGGTGGTGTGAATGTGGGGGAATATGCCAATCTATGCCGACGGAAATAGAGTGTCTGTGCTGTAGAGAGTGGGACATGTTTTTGCCATTGATGACCAGGCTCAACACGTCAGATCAAGATGAGCTTGCCCGAAGTTGTGTCACATCTACAGAGGATTTCACGGCGCTGATCCATTCTGCAGTACTCGATTTTTTTTTCCGG
The DNA here is from genome assembly GCF_003368295.1 of Carassius auratus. NCBI lineage: Eukaryota > Metazoa > Chordata > Actinopteri > Cypriniformes > Cyprinidae > Carassius > Carassius auratus. The sequence goes on from NW_020525763.1 coordinate 10,561, forward strand.
TGTGACAAAGTGAACTGGAAAAAACACCCCACGCCGAATGGACCAAATGGACAGCTGTCCACAGAGTAAGTGATTATTTTAATCATGACGCATGTATAGATCGACCCATATTATACCTGTATTCACATAGAGTTGATGTTTTCATGTGTTGCGTGATATCTCTGCGCCGAAGCAGCAGTGCTTTCTTCTGTGCTTCCACATAATATAGTCCCAAGTCAATATCTGCCTAGGAAATCGCCTAGTGTTAATCTGGATCGCTATTTGTACTCGTTGTGAATACGCAGTCCACAAGAAGTAATTAGGTGGGGGTTTTTTTATTTTTTTGATCACTTTTACTCAGGCCATGCTTGCTGGCAACAAAGGATTCCATTCATTGTGCTAAGCTAAGCTAACGCCGACCCAGTCAAACTAAAACAATGCATGCACTGACACAAAAATGCATTTGCCCACCTATCTAAATGTAGGAAATAATGTGAATAAGCCCTATTTCAAAAAACGGTGGAGTGTTCCTTTAAATAAGCTGTTTAATCTAAAAAAAAATTTTTTTTAATGGGCAAAAGAAAATCATGTTTTTTTATTATTTAAATGCAAATGCAAACATATCGAGATATATATCGAATATCGTAAAAATTGACAATATCGAGATATCACTTTTTTTTTTTATATATCGCCCAGCCCTAATTTTAATGATGAAAAAAATACATAAATCAACAGGTTTCTAAAAGCTTTTACAAATTTGGAGAAATTAGTTGCATATGTTGCATTATTAAATTATATGATAGCCCTAACAAATTACATTTCAAAATCTATTAAAATAGTTTCACAATAGTACTTTTTTTTAAGAGACTTCTTCAAAATAAATAAACAAACGCTCACCCTTAGTATGAAAAATAGCAATAATGACTCCGTCTTAATCACATCTGATAATCAAAATGAAACACAGGAGGATGTTTACCAAGATCAGGTGTGGATCCTGCCTCCTCTTTGGGTGCTGTATTTTCTACATGACTGGTTGGGCCATCCTTACTTTCTGAAGTCTCTGGGACAGAGTCTGATTTAACCGGTTTGATCTGGGATTGACTGTTTCTGTCTATGAGGGGATCAGAGACATAATGTCCTGTCAGACGGTTTAATCTCCAACCAGTATAAAGAATAACAAGTGGAAGAACAAGAATGAAGTATGATGAAGTGACAGAGAGAGCGAACCTGTGCTTGAATTGGCTCTGCTTCTTTTAGACGGTGGCATCTGTCCTGTTGATGCACGTCTCTTCCTCAGTTCTGGACCACTGGACTTTTCCACATCTATTCCTGTGAGAGACACAAACCACAAACTTGAATCATCAAGCCTGAGAATAACACACGAGTAAATCACCTAGTTTGTAAGCAATTTGCTCTTTTAACTGAAAGGCGGGACTCTCTGTCCTACAGATATCAAATTGAGCATTATGATTTCTCCCAATCATTTTTATTGAAGTGCTCCATCTCCTCTCTTAACACCACTCAGCAAATGCTGTCCGTTGGTGTGTGTGTGTGAGGTTGAATCTGGCTCTTGGAACTGAATCACAACCAAATGAAATATTCAGATGTAACACCACCATGTTCGTCCAAACCAGACTCACCATCTGCCATCCTACTCCGTGTCCTTCTGGGCAGGCTGGGGCTTTCATCTGTTGCTTCTTCCTTCTCTTTCTCGTCTCCTTCGTTCTTGTCCAAGCCATTTTGAAGTGCTTTGGACTCCTCCTGTCCACCATTCATCTCTTTCTCCTCTGGTTTGTCCGATTCTCCATTCTCAAGCCGTTCGGTCTTGTTTTCTTCACTGGGCTGTTTTTGGTCGTGCTCAGCAGAACTCGGCTCAGATTCGTTTAATATCTTCATTTCAGTACTTTCTCGCTCTCCCCCATTCTGGAGATTTCTGGACTCATCCATCACTGTGGCGTCGTCTTCATCCTCCTCCGATTCACTCTCTCCATCCTGGTCAGACGTGCTGTGTCTCGAGCCGTTACTCCTGCTGTTGCCGTTCTCCTTGGCCCTCCATTTTTTCCCGTTCTGATGACCCCGCTTTCGAGTCCTCTGATTAGTCCTGCCTTCAGAGCTCTGTAGATAGAGACAAACTCATTAAACCAGTCTTTAATGGCCTGGTTTAGTCATTATTAGAGCGGAGGCAATCACTTCTCACCTCCTTGTGGAACGGCTTCACCTTAATTCCCTTCACTGTCTTTATGACTCCATCAAAAAACTTCACTGTGTAGAAACCTGAGACATCACACAAGCACAGCCATTAGTAATGCTCAACACATCCATAATATAATGGGTATAAAATACACATCTATGAAAGATGCACTGATAATAAAATTCTTGCTGATACTGATTAACTGATTTATTGCCACATTGAGGCTATTCTATTGTATAACCACTTATTTAAAAACTTGAATCAATTATCTAATTTGCAACAAGCGAATTTAGGCATCACAACATTATAAGTTAACAGTATGAAATATAAATATTTAGATACTGCCTATATTCTATTTTCAGAAAATTTTATATTTTACATTTACTATTCACATTAAGTGTTTTTAAATATTAACATGACAGCAAAGTTAATATGAAAATACAGGAAATGAGCAGCACTTATAAATATGCAATATTAAATATAGATATCTATATAATACTTAAGATTGCGTGATATAAATTGTCTATTTTTTTTTCATCCCCTTTGTCTTGAGACCATGTGGACCTATTTTGGTGGCAATTGCATGAAATTCCTAGGAGGAGTATCTCAAAATCCACAGCTTGTGCTTTTCACAAAACCCTGAGTGCTGATTATCAGAAAGAAAGTTGTTTGGCCTGATGAAATCTATACATGCATGAATTGTGGTGACTGTAGGTCAAAAGCTTTTATTAAGGGCCAACAGAGCCCTTCAAATATGACTTTATTAAAGGTTGTGCTGTGGCACATGATCCTTTGCAAATCATTCTAATGTGCTGATTTGCTGCTCAAGAAACATTTCTGATTATTATCAATGTTGAAAACACTTGTGTGCTGCTTCGTATTTTTGTGGAAATTGTAATATTTTGTAGATTTATTTTTTATTCAGCATTCTTTGATGAATAGAAAGTTGAAAAGACCATTTATTTGAAATCTTTTGTGACGTTATAAATGTCTTTCACTTCCGATCAGTGTAATGCAAACTTGCTCAAAAATATTCATTTCTAAATTAAAAAAAGGAATGGAAATATAGATTTGACTGTTTAATAAATAAATGTATAAGTTATGATCATTATGATGAATTTTAAATAATTTTATATTTTTTTTTAATAAACTTTGAATTTGAAGCTGGGCCATTCAGAAGATAAACTGAGGATTAACGTTGTGAGTACACACCATCTTTGTCCCGGGACAGGATCTTAGCAGGGTAGTACCGACAGTCTGACCAGCTCGCAAGAACTTTCTGGTTGACATGAAAGCCCTAAGAAGAAAAACATATCTATATATAATCTAGAAACATAATGAGTCAGAGAACAACTTTGCCCATGCAGCCTGTGAGTGACTCAGCGCAGTTAAACAGGAAGTGCTTACTGGAGCGCTCTGCCGTTCAGGGAGACCTTGTTTTCGAAGCTGGATTCGTTGCACGGGTCTGAGGTATGGACTGCTCCAGTCAAACCACTCATCATAACGGTGACTCCACTGCCTGTAGTGGATCAAAACCTTCTCGTCTTCATAGTCAATCCTCTCAATGCTAGCTGCATACCTGTGAACACAAAACAAAGAGTTTGAAATGACCTACTTCAGGTTATTTACAAGTCACATCTGGGTCTCTTTTGAAAAAAAAGATCTTTGAAGGGAGCATTATGAAACATAAAATGAACTTCTATTTAGATGGTTGAGTTTTAGATTTGTCCTGTGGGAACATTTAGAACTTTTTCAAAAATCCTGGAATGCAACAGAACTAGTGGCATCAGCACCAGCGAAGCGTCTGAATTTCAATCAGGCCGAGTGAATGAACGGATGCAGAACGTGAGCAGGGGAAAGACACTGACCAGTTCTTCAGACTGTCCCTCGCCTCCAGCTGTGCTCCCACCTCGAACGTGATCCCACGTCTGTGAGGAGGGCTCTTTGACATGCTGGTCGCACACTCACACACCAACCTATGAAACCAGACACATCATGGGGTCAGAGGTAAAGAATGCAACCATCATGGACCAAGGCGCTCAAATGAATAACAGCCTATATCCTAAGGTACATAATAGAGCCCTTTCAACCACTTTTTTTGCACAACAATTTGATTAGAATTTTATTTGAAGCTGATGATTTGAACACTTATATTTTTCCCCAATACAGATTTTAGTTAGAGCAAGGTTACAGCCGTCGATCGGTTATCTACTTTTTCTAAATGTGCTTAAAATATAATTTCAATGACTTGGGTAACTGGAAGAGCAATTTTTCACTTTCAAAAACCTGGCATGAAAGTACAGACATTACAGTTTAGATAATATTGCTCATAAAAAAAAAGAAAATTGATATTGGATATCTATTATGTAGACTGCAATGTATTCTGTAATTAATGAGCTCTGTTATTGATGCTTCAATCTGAATTTGGCAGCCGATACAGATTTCTTGTCATCTGAAGCAGTGTATCGACTGATGACTGACATATGCCACACACGTCAAAAATATGGGTTACATGAGCTCTTTATATTCACCACATCTCTCATGCTAATTTGTTTACAGTAAACACATATTTTGCTTCTGCGCAATTTATGTTATGATTATGATTTTTAAAGTTGATCAAAACTACACAATGCAAAGCATGACTTTAAAACAAATATTCATTATCATACAACCACTGAACAGCAGACATGATCATAAACAGTCATTACAGATGTCCTAATGATGGGTCTAAATGATTACTGACTGTCTATGGAGCTCACTCATGAAGAGTTGATCATTAAATCTACAAAAAACTACACATTACAAGTCATAAACAAACCTGTCATGCACATAACAACCACAGACAACTGACCACAGAAGAGGAAAAACAGGTTATGTAAAAATAAAAAAAAGAGGACCGAACAGGAGATATTTAGGTACACAGACTAATTGCCCTCATTAACCTCCTCATTCAAACCAAAAGCATACTGGACACATTTGTTTATTTTCTTGGTTTATGGCAACATTTACATAGGGCTGGGTACCGAACTTTGATGCCTTTATGGTATCGAACGAAAAACTTTGATACTATGAGTTTCGAAAAATGATTTATCTTTCGGTGCCAGGTTTCGGTTCCAAAAGCCAAGCGGGTTTTTTTTTCTTTTTTGCCAAATGGCTGTGTCTGTGTGAGCTTGTAGCATACGTGCATGCAAGGACCTAAATTCGCCGTGATTGGCTGTTCACCACCATGTGACGTGAAGGGGAGGATTTCTGAAGATACTCGCAGTCACACAACACAAGTGTAGTTGGTTTTTCTCAAAACGTTTCAGTTTTAAAATGCCAAAGAGGTCTAAAGTGTGGCTACGCTATATAAAAGTGGATGCCGAGTCAGCAAAGTGCAACATATGCGGTATTGCAGCCAAAACTGGCGTTACGGTTTAACTGGTTAACGTGACCAACTTCCTGGTTTAGGTCTCCGCTGCAGATGTGCTGGAACGATTCAGATTCGTCAATTCTGAAAGCACAAAACTGACGTGATATTAAGTGTCTAATAAACGCAGACAAGCTCATTGCATGACTCTGATATTCTTGTAAAGATTACAAGTTATTAGTATGATCGCCCGTTTCCAGGTGAAGTAGGTAGGATAAACAAAAAAAGACGACAGTCACGAATCACCGAGCTACCGATCTACACCGAATCAACTCTAGATCTCTGGATTCAACACAGGACTCTCGGCGTCACATCGTGCAGCTGCTGAATCAAGGAAATGTGGTCGTGTTAACTTGTGACCTGTGTTTGCCTATTATGAAAATAAACCAATAAACCAGAACACTGACTACATTTTATGGTTCATGATGTTAAAGAACATTTCATACTACTGTGATGCTACTCCATGCTACTGTGGATTAATTATAAACTAAAGAAAATGTACCATGTTTTTACTATGGTAAATATGAGTTAACAATAGCGTTTATAATTAACCCACAGTAGCTACAAATGTACAGTTGTCTGAGAAGTCATGAAATGTTCTTTAACCCACAAATACAGTTTGATTTTGCACTAAAAAGTTTTTTTTTTTTTTGTTACATTCCTTTGCATTTTATTTGGTTCAATATTAGCCTGTACAAAATATAATTTGTTTATTTATTTATAATATGTTCATGTTGTGGCAAAAAGGTTTCTCTTTTTTTGTTAATTTTGGCCAAGTTAGGATTGATACCAATCCTGAGTGTCTGCTGGTGCACCCCTATCCAAAAAGCACAACCAGTTGTATTAATAATGTTATCCTGAGTGTGAAGTGTTACCAGAATTAGTTTTAATTAAGGTGAAAAATAAAAGTTTTGTGTTTAATGTATTTGTGTTGATGTTGAAATGGATTTTAAAACATATGGTATCGAAAAAAGTATCGTTAGGAACCGATTATGCCTTACCGTTGCAGTCTATCATTCTTATAATGTAAGTGGATGGGAATAACGGCTAAAACATACAATAAAACAAACCATTGCAGACTTATAAGTGCATTACCACCACCTATCTCTCAAATTGACCATTGACACTATCTACAATGGTCCACTTGAGAGATAGCTGGCAGTAATGCACTTATAAGTCTACGATCTGCTATAAAGCAAGAAGATGATGCCTTACGCGCCTGCTGCTGAGAACGTGCTCAGGAGAGTTCTAACAGCTCGGACATTGCGTCTGCATGAATCAGAGGTAAAAAACTATATAAATACTGTTCAGCACAGACTGATCGTTTTGTGTCTTTACCATAGACTGTATAAAAACATGTAGTGTCCGTGACGTCACCCGTAGACTGCCTAAAGTGTGCAGGGCGAGCCGTCGCTCGCTCGCGACTCTCCCGGACAATCGAAAATGGGCAAAAGGGCGGGAGCTGGTTGCTGGTTGTCACTCAAGTGGCCGCGCCCTTAATTATGCAGAACTTTAAGGCTTAATATAATTTAAACGGATGAGTTATAAAAAAAATTCACCCCCTCACAGTTGTCATGAAGGGCAACATTAGCTACATAGACCAAAATCATTTTTTTGCACCAGGCTGAAAACATGTTTTTTTCCGCTGTAAAGTTGGGCATTTTAACATGGGGAGTCTATGGGATTGACTCTCTTTTGCAGCCAGCCTCAAGCGGCCAGTCGATGCATTGCAGTTTTAGTCACTTCCTTATTGGCTTCACGAGAGAGAGCAGGAGGTTGCTGCTCGGTCTTTACACATCAGTGTCTCGACACAAGCCACTGGGTTTAATTTGGTTTTGTTTGTGTATTTTGGTTTTATTGTATGTTATAGCCGTGATTCCCAACCACTTACATTATAAGAGTGATAGACTGCAACGGTTTGAGTAGAAAATATTGGTGTGTTTTCTACTGAAGAAACAAAGTCACAAACATCTTGGATGCCCTGGGGGTAAGCAGATAAACATCAATTTTTTCATTTTTGGGTGAACTATCCCTTTAAGTATATTTTTGTTTGAAGTATTGTAAGTTACTTCGCTACATTTTAAAACACTAATTACTAAGTTAAAAAATCCCTGGAGACTACAGTAGTAAATAATGGGCAGGAGAACCAACTGGAGCTAAAATCACATGAAATATGCAGACGGACAAGACAGGCGTTACGGTGCAGACCCATCTGAAAACGAAACCTCTTCGTATTCTGCTGAAGTTGAACTACAAGGAGATTAAGTGAACCCCTGGCCATATTTAAGCTCTATTCAGTGTAAGCTGTGTTTGCCTAGGGAGACCAAACTAGCAGCTTATAAAATCTAGAGCTGAAACAACGAATCGATTTAATCGATTAAAATCGATTATTAAAATAGTTGTCAACTAATTTATTAATCGATTCGTCGCTAAATAAATTTTATTTGCCATAAGCGGCTCATTTCGTGCATATTTCAAATCTGCGGTGACCAAAGTGTGGCAGTAAGGAGCCACCGGAGGTTTTACTCAGCCAGTACAGCAGGTGAAGAAGCGAATAGCCAATAGCTGGCCTCGTTTTATGTCACGTGATTCCCGAACAGCGTCTCTGCAGCATTCAGCGGGAAGTGGGAGTACTTTACTTTGAGCCTTCAAAATGAAGAGTTACCTGTAAACTCTGCACTACTGAACTGTTTAAGGGGCCTTTCACATATCGTGTCTTTTGCGTGCTCAAGTTCGTTATTTCCTATGTAGGCGCGCAGTATGCACTCTCATAATGGAAGCGACGCGGTCGCGACACGCACGCAGTGCGATGCGCCCGTTTTTCCAGGCGCGTCCACACCGCATCCATTTATCCTTTGCTGAAATTTCCGGGTCTTCATGGAGAGGGCACGTCATGGTTGCTTAGCAAAGGCAGACGCCTCAGGGGCGCTTCTGCCCGAGCGCTTTGGAAAGAAGGAGAAAGCGGCGCGACTAGCGTTTTCCACGCGTTTTTAGGTGCGATATGTGAACGGCCCCTAAGAATTTTATTTGTGCAGATTCTCCAGTACAAGGTTGTTTGCAAATGTTTAGTCGTAAAAGCTGATAACATTGCTTTTTAACAGTTAACATTTAAAGCTTTACAAACATGTTATGTGATCAGTTTGTCGTTTACCAGTTCATAATTCAGACTTGCAGCCTAATTATGACTGAATGAGAGAGGTAAATGTTTGAGTATATTTAAAATGCACTTCTTTTCTAAGTATTCACTGCTCTTTTTCACACAGCAGGTTTTTTGTGTGTGTCCCAATTTTTTTTCTGGATAACCTTCTGATGGATTTTACTTTAAATTGTGAGTTCCATTCAGGTTTCATGCCATTGGCACTTTTTTTCGAAGGATTGTTTACAATGTCACAGCATAAGCTATAAAGCTTTTTCCCAGTAAATAATAAAATACAATGCACTGCAATTTTATTCTGTTTTATCCTAATACTTCGTGAAAATATGTTCTCAAAGATTCCTTAAGCTTTGTTTGGGATGTTAAACTACTTTAGGAGCTCTAAGGACTGCCATGGTGAAAACAATATTTGAAATCTCCTTGTGAATTTTGCTAGAGTATGGGTCAGTGTTTTGATTGCAGAAGAGTTCGACAAAGGATTACTAACATAATAAAACAACTCCAGGTATATTTTTGATGAGGATATGACAATGCAAAATGGTTAAAATCTCTTAAAAATCTATGCTAAATGATAAAGACCCTTTATTAATAATTTACTTGGGGAAAAAATGGAAAAAACTAAAATATAAGTACATAAACCGATTAATCGATTAATCGTAAAAATAATCGACAGATTAATCGATTATCAAAATAATCGTTAGTTGCAGCCCTAATAAAATCTCTACATCAACCCTTTGCAAGCATCTATAGGTAAGATAAATAAATACTTGCATCATTGCTTGCTTTGGTGGTTAAAATGAAGCTTTGACAGTTTAGCAAAAGGTTTTCCACAAATTAACCAAAAGAACAGTGGTGCAGGGTGTGCAATATATATATCATCTGCAATAATATCATGATGATGTTTTTTTTCATGGGTGGCAACTATCTGGTGGCAGAAAATGGCAGTTTTAACATGGCATTCTACAGAAACCATGGATTAAAATAAAAAGAGCCATGTCAAAGTTCTAACTTTTTTCTTGCAATTGCGAGATTATACCTCACAATTCTGGTCAGAAATATTAACTCGTCATTCTCTCTTTCCCCCTCGGCTCAGAGTCATGAGTTTATATCCCAAACTTCTGTTCTTTTTTTCTTCAGAATGGACAAACTCGCAACTGTTGCTTTGTTATTAAGTCTGAACTAGGAGATATAAACCTTCATTTGCAAGAAAAAAAAAGTCAGATTTGTGAGATAAAATAAGTAAATGTTTTGTAAAATGTTATAGGTTTAAATAGTATTCCATTCTTTAACTATAGGGCTAATAGAAAATTCCCCCTAAGTGAATATGCAGACCTATTGTTTCAAATGTACTCTTTAAAATAGGGTCACCATAGCAGGTTTCACTTGTTACCAGTGTTTTTCTGCCACCACAATGTGCGCACAGCTGCGAGTGACATTACTGTGTCGTCTACTACAAATTGGTCATTATATATATATATATATTTATTTATCTATTTTTTTACATAATAACTTTGATATTACTAGATATATTTTAACAGTATGTTGCCCACCATTACTCATATTGCATGATGATAAATACATTTATAAAAACAATAATGTATTAGCAATCAAGAAGCAATTACAAATTACATAATTGTTGTTCAATGGCATCATTACTTACTACTTATTAAAGACACTATGAATGAAATACTACTACTACTACTACTAATAATAATATATAGTTTTATTAATATTTTGTCAGATAAACCACATGTTGAGGCTGTGCTTGCTTTGGTTTTAAAAAAAGAAACATTTGTCATCCATAAGAATATTCTCATTTTTGTGGGTCCCTGGAAGCACTTTTTTTTCCAAGGCTGGTAGAGTGAGGAAAAACATTACAATGCAAATAAGTATGCCAGTCTGAAGAGTGGAAAAAGCTAATGAAACAGGAAGAATCCCAGATTCCTTCTTAAATCAAATAGAAAAGACTGACATCGTTTAAACGAAAATCCTGTCTTTATCATCAACTAGCTTCATCACGATCACATGCACGCGCGTCATCACACGCGTCGCTGAAGTTTCATAACGGACTCTGGCGCGTATCCAGGCGTCCTCTCGGACAGACACGCTCCTACCGGCTGCATACACATTCAGTACGTCATAATCGCGGGAAACCGGCACCTTTGGTTAAATCAACGCATTCACAAACTCCATGGCTCTCCCGCTTAACGGTCACGCATTTCTACAGGCGCTCGAGCGCGGCGTGACGCAAATGGCGCGCAATCCGTTTCCTTGTTTACATTGTCAGGCCAGCGGCTCATTTCTACACAGATGTCATAACAAGCCGCAATCAGCACAGCAGACGACAGTGAACGAAGATAAACGTGTTTTTTGTAGGAGGAGGAAAATATCAACGCATATATCAAAGAGATCAGGCATTTGACATTTCCTCTACTTCGCATGCGAAGAAAACGTGGGTGCAACGTTGTCTGCGAACTTGACGCTTAACGTTACTGCTGTACAAAAACGAACAAAAACGCTATGCGATACGGCCTGTACTGCACAACGACGAGCCAGACTATCAAAATAAAGTTTAAGTAATTTGCTTGGCATTTTAAAATACTATTTTGACATCGCATTATTCAGATGCCGACAACGATGCGCAACAACAGTAAACCATTTGATTGGGTGAACGCCCTGACTGACGCGAGCTCCGGCGTTCTGATTGGACCGCACATCTGTCACTCAAACTCTGACGCTCAGCGGCCTCCGCTAGGCCTACTCCTTGCTGCATGGGTCTAACGTAATAATGAGTCGAACAAAAGTCTCCCAGCTATTTAAGAAGCCTAAACGCCCATTCATCGCGATCTACTTAAAGAGCATGACCGAAGCCGCTGACACTTCCAACGAACGCACTTATTGATAAAATCACTTCCATGCGTCCCATTAGCATCAAACACGGGGACCACATGCATGGAGGCAAGTTTCGTTTTAACAGCAACATCATCACTTAAAAAATATACATTTCACAATTACAACAAATAAAACATCTAAAACAGCTCCTTACTATTTTGCAGTATATAATTACAGCGCCGTTTACCTTTAATGTTGATAAATGTACTCCGGCAGCGAAGAAAGCAAATCCACACGCGTGAAGACTGTTTTAAGTCGCATGCTTTGAGAGCGCAGCGCGTCCACGCAGCTTGTTTTCTCCGGCGCGAGCAGCAAGGCCGGCGTCCGCGAGGTGGAGTCTGTCTGCGCATGCGCGCTCGGAAGCTCGCTCTTCATTTGATGGAGATTCTTTTGCTTTTCACGGTTCCCATCAAAAGTCGACGGGATAGTTTAGGCCTGCAGTAAAGAAGCGGTATTATTGTAAGTTATGTGAAGTTTAGAGCAGTTTTGTCTTTGTCCTCTGAAAATGACAAGACAGATGCAGGTGTCTTTTACTTTTAATAATGTCATTCATTTGTACTAATCATGAGACAACATTAATTATTAGTGTAAGAAATACAAGAGACTATCGTATGTATCCCTTATTTAATTCACACCCCAAATTATATCCGTCACAAATAGCAATGAACACAAATCTAGTTTAATACGCGTATCCTCTTGAGAATCGTTATTTATTATTTATTTTATTTTTATTTATTTATTGTTGTTTATTATCTTATTACACTGGTTGGAGCATAATGAGCAAATGGAGAAAAAAAAACATTTATATATATATATATATATATATATATATAGCCTATATATATATATATATATATATATATATATATATATATATATATATATATATATATATATATATATATATATATATAGCCTATATATATATACATTTATATATATATATATATATATATATATATATATATTTTATTCTAAATCCTTTGTAGCGGATGCCAGGACTGAGTTATTAACAATAATAATAATAATAATAATTAGGCATGAAACAACATGTGTAGGCAAAAACTTTTTTTTTTCATTCACCAACAGGTTTTTAGGTGTCATGCTATTTTTAACCAAATTTCATACAAAGATTATACTTAACTATATAATGAAATATATATCGGAATGATTTAATGTACTATTTAACTTTATGTAATATGTATGGGAACTGTATACAATGTGTCTATAGATCACATCTAATTTGCAGATTAGGCCTTATGTGTTTTTGGAGAAAAACATAATTAAAAAAGTATTGTAATAATAGGTCATCCCCATGTGGAAACGAATATAAATGTGCAGATCTCAAGATTTTTTTTTTTTTACTTGGTTATACATGTGGCCATTCTTAAAGTATTTTTGTTTGAGATTTGGTAGTGTTTTCAGAATATGACATAAGCTTCATTACATTAGTTCGCATCATGTTACACTGCACTGACTTTGCCACAAGAGGTCAGTAGCAAAGTAGCTTTTCCTATTCTGTACCCTTGTCTAAGAAGCTTCTAGATGCTCTCACGGGTTTTATTAATCAAATGTAATCTAAAATGATTTCTCTCTCTCTCTCTCTTTGCAATAAAGTGACATTGTATGATATAAAACTAGTGCATATATTTTATTATCTCTCAAACTAAGCAGCAGATGAGCCAATCATTGCATTCAATTTGTGCTAAACTGAAGAAATGTACAGTATGATATGAAAAAAAGATAGTCTGTAGGACTGAGGTTATTGCATTTAAGCACCTGGCAAACTCTTGCTCTGTGCATGTTACAAATTTTATTTCAGAGTTCTTTATGAAACTATGCAAATTTTAAACACACATCCATAATTCACTGATGTCTTCTCACACAGAGAGCAAAAAATAATAATAAGACGAACTCATTTACAGTAAGAGTGCAGGAGGAGTCTCAGTCTCTGCAGAGATGACACAGACCCACAGGAAGCCGAAGGAACGGAGGGGGAAGTGCAACAAGGAAGGGGCTTGTTTACTTTCACCATTGAGCTTCATAAACACAACGATCATTTAGATGAGAGGTCTGTATACAGAAGCACAGGCACAGCTATTGGGGATCCCACATTATATCAATAGGAAATGTGTATGATTGGAAATCAGAGATGAATCAAGGAAGTTCAGTTTTGAGTAAAGGATCAAGAATGGACTGTGATTTCCCCATGTCCAGATGCTGTAAGTGTTGATGTGAAGGCCTGGAACAACAAGTGTACGACTGATGTACACTCAATGGCTAACCACTTAAGTGTAGCACCAACTGAACTCCGCTTCCAGCTCGTTCACTTCTTCAAGTGGACTTTATCAGTGGACTCATTTAGGAAATAGTGAATGAGTGTAGAGGGTTATATAAAGGGTATATATCTCCACTTCAGGTAAATTCAGTATGGCCACAGTAACGCAAAACTCCTCGTCAAGGTTTACGTACTTTCCTATATCCCAAAATAATGCAGCGACAACTATATGCAAGTCATTTGTAATTTGATTCCCCTGAAAAATGTAAACATGTTGTTTAAACATTTAGACTACTAGGCTGACATGGTAACAGCTCAACCAATGGCGTGAGTTTGGGGTGGAGCTATTCATCTATTTGACCAATGATCATTAGTCTCTTTAATTGCTTAATATTAGTGGAACAGAAACAGTATGAATGTCTTGGTGTGTTTTTGTATTTGCATATTTAGTACTTTTAGAGTATGGTTCTGGCCTAAGTCTCCTCTTTATTCAGCCTGGGCATTGTGGGCAAATATGAAAAACACAGATGTTGGAGCTGCTGGATTAACTGAAATCTTGGGAGAGGAACAGTTCCTGGTTCCAATCTGGTTCCTGGTTCAGTTTTCTACAGTTTAGTTCTGCATTATCCTCTTTGATGTAGCCAAACCACGTCTGGAAGTGTGATCTTCTATTTCCAAATGGGACGACTGGGAAAAGTACTGTGAGGGACAGACTGTACCAGTTCATTTGGAGTCAGAAACATGGAGGGTGTGTTTATGTTCATGGGCAGTTATTCATCTTATACATCAGCGATCGTTCTCACGTAAGGCACCAGACCTCAAGCTCTGACCACCATGTGAAGTATTTCAGAGCTGTCTTTGTGGTCCCCAGCTCTGCAACATTAATTCAGCTTTTCTTGCTTATACTCAGCCGTGCAAACATAAACTGAAGCCAGTAACTCTCCCCACACTCATACTTGAGCTTACAAACATCCTATCAAATAATCAGAACACTCATACCATATTAAATTAAGGATATACGCTGCAGGTCATATTGCATGTGTGTTATTATGATTGTCCAATGGATGTATTTCCCTGCTAATCAATACAAAAGACAGAAGAAATATCAAAACCCCAAAAGACAAACCTCGTGCATTTGTTTCGTTGTGGAGTCAATTGATGCAGTTCAAATAATGTCAGGCTTCAAGAAGAGTCATAAGAGTCAGGATGATTCACATTGAGCCAAAGCTGGATCAGTTTAGACATTGTCCGAACTAATATTATGATGCTTACAGAGGATTCTCAGATGGAAAACTCAGATGGCGCAAAATAACGAAGAACTCTCAGATTAAGCCCTTGATGAAGCTGGTGTCCAAGTGGACGATGAGTATGCGGAGGAAGGACATCTCTTTCCGCGTGTTTTCAAAGATGACTCGAGGATCGTCAGACTGACAGCGCAGGCAGTTTGGAGCCATGACCATCGCCAGATTATTCACATCCATCTTAGTCCTACTCACATTCACCGGCTGAGCAAAGACCTGGCATGAGAGAGAGATTAGGTGTTGAAGTAAGTGTTGTCGTTGTGTATTTCACCGCAGGGTTGTGTTCACATGGCAGGACATTACCTGTAAGAAGTTGATGAAGTAGCAGAGCACGAGTCTGTTGAGCTCCGGGAGCGACTGCACCACACCGATGGCTGCGTCGGGATCTTCATAGTGACTGATGCACTGCTTGTAGAAGCTCTGAGGAATCACCGGCTCCTCCAGCTCTCGGTACCACAGCTTCAACAGAGACGCTGACACACAGACAGACAGAGAGAACAACAAATCAACAAACTTGTCAACTGTAATCTAAATTTCGAAGCGAAACCCTAAATTGCTACTTGTTATTAATAACCAGTGACAGGTGTTATTAGTGTGAGCGGATTGTTTTCATTCTAGAGAGTGTTTGAAACATGTGCCCATTATTCTTGGTTTGTCTTCCATGAAGAGAAAGACTAAATATTTAATGCATACTGTATATCTGCAATAATTCATCAACTTTTATCGGTATAATAGATACTAAACAGCTATCAGGCTATCAAGGACTAAACAGGCTATATTTTTTGTTTGCTGAAAGTTTGTGGAAAGACATATTTTCAGTATTTTGTTGACTGAACAGTTATCCTCCTCCTACAACAATCACCAGAAACGAAAAATGTGAAAGTAACTAAACTAGCTAAAGTAACACATTAACTACTCTGTCTAAATCAGTGGATCTCAACCAGGGGGCTGCAGGAGTATTTAATTAATAAATTATAAATATTAATTGCAATTATTATATGAATATGTTAATACATATTATTAACATAATATAAAAAATCTAAATTAAAATGCTAAAAAAATAAATAATCACATTTTCCATGTCAATTACAATGGTTTGTAAAACTTTCTGGAATCACAAAATGCATTTAATAGAGCAATAACCCTGGTTTCTGCAAAGAAGAAGCACAGAAAAAAATGGTTTTGTCATAAATATATAGTAAAAATACAGAATATACTGTATAATAACCCATATATTTGGGGATATAGCGGACAACATGGGGTCTTCAAATCAAGCAGGTTGAAAACCTCTGGTCTAAAGGTCTCACAGATGCACACTTTCTCTATGTCAGTGCAGTTTGAGATATAAATGTGAATGTTTGATGTTCTCACCAGGGACACTGGGATCAGAGAGGTTGTCTGGAAGTTTCCACTGGTCCACCTGTAGCTTGAGAGCATTCACCTCATCAATATCCCCCGGGACTCTGCAGGAGAAAGACGACCGCTTCAGCCAAGACTGCTTATGATACACATAAATACTCCCCTCACTGTAGCAATGAAGGGGCCTACTGAATCATAAAATGACAAACGGGACACCCTAAATTCTTGAGGAGCATTTGGACATGCACCATGTGGGACCAGGCTAGGAATAGTGTGCTGGATCACTTGACCACAAGGTGGAGCCACAGCCAAGTATGGTGACCCATACTCAGAACTCATGCTCTGCATTTAACCCATCCAAAGTGCACACACACACTGTGAACACTCTTTCTTGTTTCCGTGTCCCACCTGAAGATGCCCTCGGTCTGGGCTCCACCCAGGGCCAGCACACACTGAGAGAGCTGCACCTGCGCCCAGGGCAGCTTCCTCTCGGGGAAGAGCTCACTCTGCCTCTCCATGATCTCCTCCAGAGCGCTGCCGAACAGAGACGGGGTCACGATGGCGTTCCGACTGTGATCAATCTCCTCCAGAGTGGGCTTCTTCAGACCCTACAGACAGAACAAGAGATGGAGTACATACTTTGCCATTGCGATTTGAACAAGAGAGATAATACAATTTGGTGATATCACATTATATCGACTCTATGAACAATATAACTCTTATCAATTCACTACTAAGTTTGGGGAGGGGGGTGAATTTTTTTAAATGTTTCTGAAAGAAGCCTCTTGAGGCTGCATTTATTTGATCAAAATACAGTAAAACAGTAATGTAATAGAACAGTAATTGAAAACTGCTGCTTCATATATTTGTGTAAACCATGATACTTTTGAAAAATACATGAAAAATAATGCAAGTATTTTTAGGTACTTTTTTTATCAAATGAATCCATCCTAGCTAAATAAAAAGTATTAATATCTTTAAAAAAAACCACCAAAATGTTAACTAGTTTAGTTTTTTTCTTCTTAATATCAGCCCAGTGTTGTATATTTAACAGAAACTCACATTTGCTCTCATCCACTTTTTATTTATACCGTTAAATGTAATGTTTGTAACTCTCAAAATTAATATCCATTTTTCACACATTATAAATGCTATGATGCCTAAATTCACTTATAGTACTTAAATGATTTTCGTTTTTAAAGTACTATGTATTATTTATTTAGACAAAATAGTACATTATTTTAATATTAGATATTTATCAGTTATCTGAAAATGAATATAATTATCAGCATATTGGCGTTGACCAGAACGTTAATATCACCCAAACTACTTTTCTAGTGTTTTTAACTTTTATGTCATGTTTTGTCTGTGCTCTTTATATGCATCCTTTGCGTGCAAAAGAAAGAAAAAAACGTGAGGATGAATGATGGCAGAATCCTCATGTTTGCCTGAACGGTTCCAGCACAAAACAGAAGTTTTGACGTAACGAATGTCAACCCTCCACTGACACACGAACCATCTGTGGATCTGACCAAGTGTTTCCCTCATAACTATGTGGAACAGACGGACACCGTCTCAGCTGTGACACAATATGAAAGATCAGCGCTGATAATAGCCCACCCAGTAAAAGCGCTGGAGACAGAGGTGGGATGGCTGATTACAGGGTGGGACTGACTGCTGAAAGGACAAACAGGCAGGGAAACGGCTTCTTCCAATGCCAGTGCTGTTAGCAGTGAAGCGTGTGCATGGACGTAACTCATGGACAGGGCTTACAGAGGGGCCTGAGGGGTTGCTGTAACCTTTTCTTCTTAGTTTGGGTTAGTGGATTAGTAATTCTCACGGTGTGTGCTGTGATTGCTCACAGATGTGACCAATTTTAGACGGCTGCTGCACCATATACTGCTTCTTCTGACCATTCGGAGACTCCTGGGTACCATCTAACAGCAGTGCTGGCATCTATAAACAAACTATACTCCCAGGAAAATCTGTTTTTAATTACATTTGACATCACATGACGCAATCGTCCAATTTCTCTGTCTGGTTGAACTAAGTTAGGAGACACTGAGCATGTTTCGAGCTGATGCTGCCATCAAGAACCGAAGCAGAAATGTATTAAAAATGAAACACACACACACACACATTTTGACGATACAATAAGCTGATAATAATTTGAATGTTATAGCCGATAAGCGATTGAATGTCCGATATTAAAAAGATAGTTCAATCGAAAATGCCAATTCTGTCATAATTTACTCATCCTCAAGTTTTTCTGTTATGTTGAACATTAAAAAAGATATTCTGAAGAATATGTGCAACCAAACAATCAGTGACTAAAATGCTGTGGAAGTCAACATCCTTTAAATATATCTTTTATGTTGAACAGAAGAAAGAAACTGTAAATAAATCGAATAAACACTAAAAACTAAAATCATTTGAAACGCTGTAAGTGAATTTAGGCGTCACATTATAATGTAAAGTATGAAAAAATGCATTTTTAATTTGGAGATTATCTTAAGATGACTTTAAAAAGAGTTATTAGTATTTACTTGTGTCTTTGCAAATTTACTTTAAGTGGAAGTTGCCAGTAAATGTAATTTAAATCTAAAAATAGGGAAATGTCATAAATTTTTCCATTAAAAAAACGACTCTTACCTTCTTGCCCCCAGTAATGGCCACTTTTTGCAGCTTTCGGTAGCAGTACTTTGCGTAAGTGCTGATGGGAAGACCTGTCAAAGACAATTAATATGCAACATTACTGACCACTGACAGAACTCTGAAAGGAAATGACATCATTGACCACTGAGTGACCCAACGCGAGGTTTTTTCAGTTTGGCTTATGAATGAGCCTTGTGACTCGTATCAAAGTCCCAAGCATAAAATTCTCTCCCAAGAGATTTATAAATAAAGAAGTCTTTAGAAACAAAGCCAATCCACTCCACTCATTTTCTACAGTTTCAGAGCATGTTATGAAAGAGAAAGGCTTTGGGTGGCAGTGATTTCGCAGGCATTCCAAGAGTTTCCCCAATCCAAAGCTTTGACTGCGTTGTTTTGACTCTCACAAAATGGGAATAACACAAACAACACCATTTCACAGACACTCAACCAATCCAGTTCCAAGCACGAGATCAAACACAGAAGGTCACCTAAAGACAAAGACCGCTGAGGCATAAGCGCTGTGCAAGTAGCTACTAGTCAATCCAGAACCCGACAGAGCTTCTTCTTTTACTCAACTACAGTGACTCATATGCATAGAAGTGGTTTCCAGCAGCTGAAAACTGAAACCCTGATTCAACGTCCTGCTGAGAGAATGCTGGAAGTGAACATTTCGGGTGAGATGTGAACGTTTCCTCACAGCTACAAGGTGCATGAGGCGTCAAGTTTAACTGTTATAGGAAAAACTGGCAGGAAAGCAGCATTTAAAGCAGTAAAGGATTCTGTCATCCATGAAACATGGCTCACACTGATATTAAAAGTGAAAGCGATACAGTGACTCTGGGTTAATAAGCACTGACCTCTAGGAACTACACCGCAGTGCGAGGCGCTATCGGTTTTATTAAACTCACTCTCACAGCGCTTCCCTCCCTTGTTTCTTCTTGGGAACGTGACTCATTCTTTGGCTGAACAAGCTTATGTGGTTACGCGGGTCTGAAAGAGATTTACAGCGAACAGGTGACGGAGGTTTGACTGGGCTGAGCCGAAGCCTGAGAGACAGTAAGAACAGACACAGAGAGGCTTCAGGGCTCTTCACAGCCGTTACTCACACGCTCACACAAACATCCGGAGGGGAAGAGGGAGTCCCAAAAATGTTGACGGTAAAAATCTAAAAAGACTAAATTCTCAGTCAAACAAGGTGACTATGAAAACAAAAATTTTTGCATTTTTTCTTTAATTTAGCAGCTGAAATATCTTGTGAACTCTATGCAAAGGTCAAAAACCTCTAAATGAGTGTCCGAACCAAAAGCTATGTTTTCATGATTAAAGGGGGGGTGAAATGCTATTTCATGCATACTGAGTTTTTTACACTGTTAAAGAGTTGGATTCCCATGCTAAACATGGACAAAGTTTCAAAAATTAAGTTGTACGTTTGAAGGAGTATTTCTGTTCCAAAAATACTCCTTCCGGTTTGTCACAAGTTTCGGAAAGTTTTTTTCGAGTATGGCTCTGTGTGACGTTAGATGGATCGGAATTTCCTTATATGGGTCCTGAGGCACTTCTGCCGGAAGTGCACGCTCCCGTATAACAGAGCACTGAGAGGCTGAGCAAGGCCTGATCAGAGCGAGAGCGTCGCGAAAAGTCACAAAAGAAGTGTGTTTTTGGTTGCCAGGGCAAGACAACCCTGCACAGATTACCAAAGAAAAAACAGCATTAAGGGACCAGTGGATGGAGTTTATTTTTACAGAGAATCAACGGAGTTGTGCAAGTGTTTGTTCCCTGCATTTCGAAGATGCTTGTTTTACAAACAAGGCCCAGTTTGACGACGGATTTGCGTATCGTTTATTTCTTAAGGATGATGCAATCCCAACGAAAAAGGTTCACGATCGTGTGTTGGAACCGCAGGCGGTGAGTAAAACTGCTTCAAATATCTCTGCCTCCTTGTCAGTGCGTCCGCCTCCCATCGGAGACCCGGAGCTCGAGCCCCGCTCGGAGCGAGTCGTTGCTGCTGCTGCTTTCGTTCAGTTTCAGCCTCTGGATCTGATTCCGGATCATAAATATACGCTGAATCTGACTGTAAGCCATGGTTTATTTTGGATGATGGTTTTGTCCTCATGATAATGTCACAGCTTCCAAACGCTCTCAACGCAAAAGCTGATTCTTTAGCTCCGCCCACACGTCACGCCTCCAGCCGGTCGTGTTTTTCCGGGGAAAATCGGTACAGACTATCTTTCTCTTATGAATATAATAAAACTAAAGACTTTTTGGAGTTATGAAGGATGCAGTACTACTCTATAGGTACTCAAGATTAACAGAATATTGAGTGAAAATGAGCATTTCACCCCCCCTTTAACATGATGGATTATGCAGTCAAATGAAATGGGCATAAAATCTGCATGCTGAATTGCTGGAGAAACCATCTGAATGTGTATTGTACTAGCGCATCATCAAATATGGAGTAAAAGATATTCAGTGTAAGATTATTTTCACTAATTATTACGGTAAAACGGCAAGTGATGTCTTTTTTAACTAAAAAAGACTAGACAAATGATGTTTCTTTCAGTTAAATGTCTGAAGATAACCCTCATAAAAACAGATAAACGCACACTGTCGTTAAAGTTTCCCAGAATCAGACCTGATAAGAACAAGTCTATTGCCATCGGGCACAGTCTGTGAATCACAGAGATGGTGAGATTTATAGCTCTTGTGTGTACGGCGCTGTTAACTGGTGTTAGACGAGCAGGTCAGATGTTTCTCACTTCTCTGTGACACAGCCTCTATTTTACAGCGGTTCAATGAACTGTTCTTTCCCTCTGAGGTGTTTATCCTTACATTTCCTGATGTATGACCCTCTTCCCTTCATCTTTTCATCACTAGCACTCAGCATTATAGAGGTCAGTTTTGGTACGTAGGAATAAAATCAGTGAATTTATAACAAGGGAATGATTCACCATTTGGGGTCTGTATGATTCCTTGAAATGAATCATTTAATTCAGCAAGGATGCATTGAATTAAATGTATCATGATTTATTTCTTAAGCAGCAAATCAGCCTATCGGGATGATTTCTGAAGGATCACGTGACACTGAACACTGGAGTAGTGCTGGAAATTCAGCTCTGCATCACAGGAATAAATGACATGATCAAATATATTCCAACACAGTTTTTTTAAAGCCAAAACAATGCTTTGGATGACTACCGTAAACCGGCGGCGCTTCAGTCATCTCATGAGACAAATGAACACAAATGAATTTGTTTCTTTTGTACTTTCAGTCCACTAGACCCACAACACCATTCCTGACATTTGTCTTCCACATACACACATGACGCTGGGATTTGAAAGGCCACTGTTTTTCTGGCTCAGCTGCAACTCATCACTCGTACAAACAATGATGCCGCCACAAGTCCTCCCACAAATCCTGTAATCTTGACCATGAAGTTCAAAGACCATCATCTTGTTGATTTTAAGACAGTGGCACATGAAACCTAGTCTGCTGCAGTCCAACGGAAATCAAACACTGAATCTAAAGGAGTGCATCTGTAATGTGGTAATGCTGTTGTTGCAGATGTGCTGCCTCTGTAATAACTATTCAGTACTAAATGATACTGTATCTAGCCTTGCACTTCCGCCTCAGACAGTGGCAGTGGTCATTACTTAACTGGGGATAGTGTAGTGAGCACATGTCTTGTGGCACTGCCCCTGTGAAGTCAGCGCACAGTGTAATTAACCGAGGCCAGGCTGGAGCTGCATTATTAAGAGCCCACGCAGAGCTGTCTCGTCACACTCCTTGTTTTGGAGCGGGGCTCTTGAGAAAGACTCACTGTGTGCGAGAGGGATATAGAAGAGAGATAAAAGAACTAGCTGAGGGTTAAGTTGGACGGCAGCCACTGAGGCTGTAACCTGATCAAAATGTCCCGTTCTCTGGGTTTTTTGGGGGCTTTCAATTTGCCTGTTCTTCGTTCTCTCTCCATCTCCTATCACTCTCGCTTCAAGACTGAAAGACGTTCTCAGGATCTTTGTTGCCTCTCAACCCACATACTCTCTCTCTCTCTTTGCCTGCGCAGTCTGGCTGCGGGCCAGAGAAGCGTGGGACTCGCAGAACGTCTTGTTGCTCAAAGCTTTAATCTTTAAAAAGAGAGAGTGAGAGAGCGAGAGGGGAAGGGGATACTCCCCTTCTGTGTTCAGCCAGCTGCTCTCTCTCTCCGAGTGGTCCTCCTCCACCAGCGGACCCACTGCATCATTAATACGCTCCCTCCTCAGCCAAATGTGTTACCTCGTTATAGACCGAACAAACGATAGATAGATAGATAGATAGATAGATAGATAGATAGATAGATAATGTACACATGTGTTCCTGATTGTCTTTGCAAATGACTCACCTTTATCCTCTTCTTCCTCGTTGTTCTGTCTCCTCTTCTTCCTGGATTTTGAATGCTTCTTGTTTTTTATGTCCTGCCGCTCCATGATGTGCTGCAGTACTGTCAGATACAATAAAACGGTTAATTGTGAACACTCGTATGCTCCGACAGTCTGCCTGAACAATAGATGACTTTTTTTGTTCCATGACCTGGGACGTCTGACCTGCAGTAACCCCTGCCATTTATTTTTCTCTCCTCCGCAGTGTTACATCCTGTCTGGGTAGGCACAGTGCCATAACCATTTTAGCACTGTAACCAATATTGGCCTGCTCTGTTTGTATGTATATCCTGTAAGTGTTTCGGGCTTTAAATCCATATGGGACAGCCTAAAATATAAACACTCCCCTGTGTGTGTCCTTTGCCTATCCCACAAACCAAAACACTGGACTATCCAAGACATACACTGGCCCTATTTGGCTTAAGTATTTGGACACTTATAAATGTATGAATGAATCTGCATTAGACATAAAACCCCAGACCAAGTTGCATTTATCTATAATAAATATTTGAAATGACTTACTTTTCTTATCATTACTGGGCTCAAGGTGTCGCTGGATGTAGCCTTCCAAGTAGCGCCTAAACTTGGGCGAAGGTGAGAAGAACGCTAGGCTGATGGCCATCATCTCCCAGCCCGCCTCCAAACTCCTCAAACTCAAGTTTCCTGTGGTTTGTCGCACCAACTGCACGTACAGTTCGTCCCTCAAGCCTTGCATCCCCCAGCACTTCGTGACCACCTGAAGGGCCGCGTGGCGTTTGTCCAACCTGGCCGGCCTGTCGCCCATGTAGGCCTGGACCAGCTTGAACATCTCGCAGGCTTCCTTTTTGACAGACCGGTCGCTGGTGACCAGCATGGGTTTCTTAATGGAGCCACGGTTCCACGAGAGCATATTAGCAATGGAGACGCGCCGGCGAAACAGGCCCTGCGTGTGCTGGTTAAGGTTCTTGCTGGCCCAGTCCTCCATGTTGGCGTCAGGTGTAGGTTTGCAGAGGGTGGTGTATGGGTACTGGTAACCAGAACCCCCGCCGCCAACGGAAGGAGGGGGACTGTTGTTGTTGTTTTTATGGCTGAGGTGGGCAGTTCCGCGACCCGCTCTGTCATGGTCACAGTCCTGGGGCGAGACGTCCTGCTGAGTGTTGGATTCCAGTGTTCCTGTCTGGACACAAAAAGAGAGATTGAGAAACAGAAAGATGTCCGTATGGATGCAGCTGTTCTAGCATTTATTTGCACCATCATGAATGCCGCAGGAACTTGAATCTGAGTCTGTGTGTTGCGTAGGTTGCAGCTGATTGGCTTACTTACTTTCCCTGCAGAAATTTGGAAACACTCACATAGATTACGCTCACTCCCTAAATAGGTGACCCAATATGGAAATCACATCCTTACTTCAATACTTACTTCATTACTGCCTCCTCTCTTCTTTCTCCTTCTTCCTCCCTCTTTTCCAATTCATTAATGCTACAAACCCCCCTACCCTATTTCTTTTACACTAATAAAATGAATTTGATGACCGAATTTAATGTAGTTTATTCTCATGTAAAAATATTCACATACACACATATAAATCAATAGTATTTCTAAAAATGTGTTTCTTTCATATTGAAGCAAACAGGTGCATCTCAGTAAATTAGAATAGTCATAGAAAAGTTCAATTATTTCAGTAATTCAACTCAAATTGTGAAACTCGTGTATTCAATAAATTCAATGAACAGACTGAAGTAGTTCAAGTCTTTGGTTCTTTTTATTGTGATGATTTTGGTTCACATTTAACAAAAACCCACCAATTCACTCAATTCATCTCAACAAATTACAATACTTCATAAGACCAATAAAAAAATTAGTGAATTGTTGGCCTTCTGGAAAGTATGTTAATTTACTGTACATGTACTCAATACTTGGTAGGGGCTCATTTTGCTTTAATTACTGCCTCAATTCGGCATGGCGTGGAGGTGATCAGTTTGTGGCACTGCTGAGGTGGTCTGGAAGCCCAGGTTTCTTTGACCGTGGCTTTCAGCTCTTCTGCATTGTTTGGTCTCTTGTTTCTCATCTCTCTGGGGTCCAGGTCTGGGGAGTTTGCTGGCCAGTCAAGCACACCAACACCATGGACATATTACCAACTTTTGGGTCTTTTGGCAGTGGTGGCAGGTGCCAAATCCTGCTGGAAAATGAAATCAGCATCTTCGAAAAGCTGGTCAGCAGAAGGAAGCATGAAGTGCTCCAAAATATCTTTTTAAATGGGAGCAGTGACTTTGGTTTTCAAAAAACACAATGGACCAACACCAGGAGATGACATTGCACCCCATATTCTAATTTGTCAAGATTTGGGGGTTTGTGGGGTTTTGTTAAATGTGATGTGACAACTTGATGTGACAATTTGAGTTGAAGTACTGAAATAAATGAACTTTTCCACGACATTCTAATTTATTGAGATGCAACTGTACATCCAAGTATAATGGATTATTGCAACAAAAAAAAAAAATGTAAGCCAGGAATTGGTTCTAATGTTTATTTGGTTCTATGATTGATGTTGCTGTTGGATTAAAAAAATGTATCTTTATATTAGCTTGCAGTTGATTGTGGCATTTAAAAAGAATAAAAGCTGTTGAACAGGTGGGTCACTTCATGGAGGCAGCCATTTTGAAATCACATGACCAGACAAATACTACTCAAACTGTGATAAGTGATGTCCACCTTGTAATTGGATACCATCGTTTGTGGAATAAATGAATCATGGCTTACTAAGATTGTGAATGTGATCATATCACACCGTGCCACAGTTTAATGTCGGGCAGACAAATCTACAAAAACATTGAAATTTATTTTGAGAAATGTACGACCTTTGGTTCTTGAGTCAGCCAAGCATATGACCCATCAACCCCAATCATGCTGACATTATTAAGGTTACAAAAAGAGTCGGGAGCTGACAGGTTATGAACATGACATCGTCTGTGTATGCAGTGTCATATATATCCAGCACATTACATTTGTGGTATATTCCCGTAACATAAGGGTTTCCTTTAATGCCTTGGCACCTCCTGGCATTACATCAATGTGACACTGTGCCCGAAGTGATACAGATTTAACAATGTGGTCATATTAAATTCTCCATGCGTCTGGATATTAGTGAGGTTCTCCCTCCATCAAGATGTAATGAGCTTGCTCTGAACCAAATCACTAATCAATGTTTCCAACCTCACAACCTTTGCATTTATTGTTGTATTTTAATCAGACATATGAGTATGAGAGAGAGAGAAAGACTGATGAAGGTAATGAGGCATGTGAAGGCAAGAAGAAAAAGCCAAAGGGCAAGACGACATACAGAGGAGGCTGAATAGGCTAATCTGCAGATAAAGTTCATTTTTCAATTTGGCCATATTTAAATAAACGTCATCATCTGTTCATAAAGATTAACATGGACCTATGTAATACTTAGGGAAAAAGATCATTTTGATAAACTTTTACAGGTGTGATCATTTAAATCATTTAAATGATGACAAACCTCTCCTAGTGTATTAAGATCCATAATATTAACTCCACCAACTTATGCTCCCCAGGAGAAGCCAAAACACATGTGGAGCACTACACTAATGACAAATGAAACTGTCAGCACACACATCGAAACACATTAGCTGAACGTGC
Source organism: Carassius auratus (assembly GCF_003368295.1). Lineage (NCBI taxonomy): Eukaryota > Metazoa > Chordata > Actinopteri > Cypriniformes > Cyprinidae > Carassius > Carassius auratus. The sequence goes on from NW_020525763.1 coordinate 37,831, forward strand.
CAAATCACAGCAAGCTGTAAGAGCCGACTGTCTCGTACAACCACAACACCTGGCTGAGTGAATGAGGGGACTGGGCCGGTCTCCGTTTTGCTTTCTCAATTCTTCTGCAAATAGCAGCGGGGCTTGTGTTTCTGTTATGTTTTAAAACAGACAGGTTGTTTCTGGTGGAGCACAGACTTAAGGTTAATTCATGTTCCAGTTTTTCCAGCACTCGTGTGGGAATAACTTCATGAACAGCATTAACACGCATGCTAAATGCTATCAAACGCAGAGTCTGAAGGTATGTTCATAATGACGTGATCAAATTGCACACGAGGGTCCGTGTCCAGTGCGTGTGACACAAATTTCATCACTAGAATAGTACATGCACCACCTGATCTTTGTAACATCTACTTTGTTTGTGCAGGTCGCACATACGCATTGAATTTGTTTTGCACTAATCAGTTAAGTTTCACAGTGTGGCAACACTGTCCAAGGCCGCTGATTTACAGTAGAAAATTAAACTACAAAGACGGAAACCAAAGAGCACAAATACTGGACTACGATGACCCTTTCTAGAGCGTATATGTCGACCACCTGCATTCGCGCATTCTATGAAATGGAGTCTACTTTGAAAGGCTACGCATTCAACTCTACCCAAACACTAGTGTACACACACAGAAACGAAGTATACTTTGGACGTATCATAATAATAAAGGCTATGACCAGTATGTGTTCATCAACATAAACATACTCTACATGAAATACAGTCAACCATGACAACAATCTGAAAAAGTAATTTGGTTCCCAATCTCTACACTGACCTACATGCTTCCAGATTCCCATATGTATATCCTCCACAAACAAACAATCAAATTCCCGCACATTTCAGCTGATCTTTTACTTTTGACTCTTTTACATCTCCCCATCTCTTGCTCACTAAACACACCGGTCTCATTTCCCCCCTTACTCTTGCACATTTTCTTCCTGAGAAAAACAACAATTGGCCCTCGTACAATCCTATTAATCTAAGCACAACACACACACATTGACAGACCGAAAAAGTAAATCTCCCTAGAATGGAATATTCAAACCCCTTTCAGCTCAGGAAACCCCAAGCCTCGCCATATCCTGCATAGTTTCTACAATGACTGGATGGGAAGCCTTGTTTTGGTTTTCCACTCCAAGGAACTCACACAGTGGGACCATTGAATGTGAGGAGAAAAGAGATTTAAAAAAAAGCAATAAAGGTAAAATTTGGTGGAAATGGGGATAGGCCAGGTTGCTGCACTGGATAAGCAAGTGGACAGCTGCAGAAAGCATTGGTACCTGTGAGCGTGACCTTGGTGGTTCTGGGGAAGACAAGCTAGTCTGTGACGTTATGATCCTCTCCAGCGAATCCACTTTCTCATATGTCCTTTTTTGCCGGCCTCCAAGACCATCTGTCACCAGTGCTGACAACACGACATCACCGTGGTTGATGCCCCCACCCCTATAGAGTGACCGGTTACTTGATGTCACAATCTCCCTTGATTCACCCCCTCTTGCCCCCATCTTTAGTGAACTGATCAGGGAGCGGGCAGTACTTCCAGAGGCCTCTGAGCCCATCTCAGTGTCCAGACTGGCCTTGCTTCCATGAAGTGCATTGGAACGGTTTACCACCGCCCTCATTTCCGCCATTAGCTTCTCATTCAATGCATTTAACTCCCCACTGCTGCCCACCGACCCGGGTCGACCCGACCCAGTGCCCAGAGCTGCATGACGTCGGTTCTTCCTTCTCAGACTTGGGGACGGCCCTGTGGAGTAGCCAGAGTCCTGGTAAGTGACGGCAGCAGAGCCTGGGTACTCCTGAGAGGCCAGACTGCTTTGACGGCTGTGGCGGGGCTCCAACAGCCTCCATGATTGCTTCTTCTCCAGAGACACTTCCTTCTTAATCTGGGCAGAGACTGGAGACTGGGGCTGGATTTGAGGACTGGCTGGATTTGAAGGCCCCTCGATAGGGTTAGACGTCTGGGGCTGATGCTTGGATGCAGCTGCATCCACATTCACCATGTGTTTGATGCATTCCCGGCCAGCCGGACTGTACTCACTAGCTGAAGAGCTGCAGATGTGTTTGGAATTGGGGAACTGGAGGAGTTTAGGAGGCTGGGTTCCTCTCTGCAGGCTGTGACTGGTGGAGTAGGGAACCCGGTGTAAGTGGTGCGCACCTTCTACTTCCATTTCCACTGGGGGTTCATCATAAATGGGGGGATCCATGGGTGGAGGTACATCGTAGATGGGCGCTGAGGGTGTAGCTCCGTATTGAGGAGAGGAGGGGCGAGATGTACCTGCACCAGTGCGCTGGTGGGCAGAGTAAGAGGAAGAGTTAGAAGGAGGCAAAACCAGACAGATGTTGGCATCCCCCTTTTTGAGGTGGTAACCCTGCTTGGAGTCTCCAGGAACAGCCATTTTGCTGAGCAGACCGGTTCTGTCAAGTTGCGCTGTGTAACCTGGTTTGGGTGAAGTGCTAGTGTTGGCGGGGTTGAGGTGGAGCAATTGGTGGGCAGTAGCTGGACCAAGAGACTGGTTTCTTCCAATGCTGTTAACTTTCACCAACATGGCAGCCTTGGATCCAGGAGCAGGCTGCCATCTTTGAGCGGAGTCCCTGAAACACAAAAGAATACTGTTAACACACATTGGTCTTTATTGCCTACATAGGTAGATGCTTTTGAAGACAGAATCCAAAATAAAATGGAATTGTTTGTGACCAATTTGAAATGCTCTGCCTCAGTGTTGTAGATGAGACCATTTCATTTGAGTCAAGACCCAGACAAGAAGAGTACTTAGTCTACATGCTCTCAAGTCCATGATAAGCCCAAGAAAATATAACTTCTTGACTACAACACAGCTTTACATAAACAGAAAATCCCATCACACAATAGTAGGAACCATTATTTGTGAAATCTGAAATCAAATGTTTGAAAAAGCAGCAAAAATGCAATTGAAATATTTTTACTGAGAAAAATAACAATAAAAAAATCAACAATGTGAATGTGCATACACCATGCAAAGTCCATTTTACAATTTAATTATTTTGTAATATGAAGTTGAAAACAATTATCATGTAACAAGAATGTTACTTCTTGCTTTCAAGCATATCTGGCAATATCCTGTGGGTACTTGAGAGATAAACATGACCCTCTCTGTAATCTATCCATATCTAATAGACAGGAATGTGTGGTTGAGATGCCAAGACTGGCATAGTACTTTCCTCTTTCTCATTTTTCATTCAAAGAATAGTTCATACATGCAAATAAAAAACAAAGATGATTAAACAACGTGTTTGAGCCTTAGGTAAAGAAACAATCATTTTAATATTTCTTAGTCTAAGGAAATTGTTTTCGTACCAGAGAACTGCTTGTAACGATTTCAATCAAAGCAATAACAAAAATGTGCAGACACGCACACACACACACACACACACACACACACACAGGCCACTGCTGTGGAGTGTGTCCGAGAAACACAACAGGAAAGGTTGAACAGACAGTGTGTTCCAGCAGAGTGGAAAAACAGGAATCCACTATGGACTGCTATAGTGATGCTATCAAAATATTACAACAAAATTAACAAACAATACTAACACTATTGTGAAATAATACTAACAATACATGACATCATGTAACAATTATATTCACTTATCTCTCACCTAAACACACATGCTGAACAACTGGAATGAACTTATGCATGACTTAAAAGTTTCCATTTGGTGTGTACACTTGCATAAAAGTACATGTGCACACAATTAGTTGTATACAGTTTGTGTGGATTTGTGTAGGTTTAAAACACAAAAACCACTTATGTTCCAGCACACATGCAAAAACTCATGTCAAACACACGTTCCTGCAAACGCAACGAAACACTTGAAATTCTAAAGCATCCTGTATAATGCCACTGTGATCTCCTGCAAGCAACGACCAGAAACACACACACACACACACACACAAAGCAATATGCAACCATAAACATCCCATGCAACAAACACACAAGAATTTAAAACATTAGCTGATGTTTTCTTGGGCTGATTAGCAGTGTAATCCACCTTCAGACCTCAAACCACTAATCCAGATTATAGTGATACTCTGTGTACACACACGCTAATCTGAACTCCACCAGACTAGCAGTTTCCTAGCCACCTCAAACCCACCGAAACGAAATGCAGCTCTCAGTGATCAAACAACACATGCTGCAACTAACGGATCAGTTTAAGAACTTCTAACCACTTTATATAAGTGCTCCTAAACAAACCACACAACATGTGCAGCCTTGTGTACCAACATTACAAGAAACAAAGCAGCCATTAAGATCCAAATAGGAGCAAAAATAGATTCTCAATACAAGCGACTGCATCATCCGAGATACACCTGTTGCGCAAGACTGTCTAAACTCACCTGAGACAGTGATGCATAGCATATGCTCGAGCAGACGGTCAGCAGACATACTTACCTCTGGCATACCCAGAGGTGGCACGGCCATCTGTAAGGGTGCTTGGGGTGACAGAGAATTGTAGAGGACACCTCCCTCAGCTGGAGACGCAGAAGAAAACACCAAATCGTGGAGAAGAGGCAAGTGCCCGCCGTTCAAAATATCAGTTTTTACAATTACAACCGTAATTCTGTAGGTTATTAACTTCTGCTCAAATTCTTAGCGTCACCATGCGATCGTTTAATTACGGAGTGGTACGGAGAGGGAGAGTGAGAGAGCGAGGAAGGAAAGGAGGAAGGGAGGGTGAGAAAGACAAGGAGAGAGGGAGTGAGGGAGGGGGACGGCGGCTACTTTTGGCCCTCCTCTGGGTTACAGTAGCAGGAATGCAAGTCTTGCCATTGTAACACACACACAAACTTGGATCACCACTCCCCTGGACCGTTCTCGATCTGCTTGACTCGATCAGATCAGACTCACGGCGTGTGAAACTACACATCTTCAGCTCCCCGAGAGGCCCCGAATTAACTAAAGAAGCACAACCCTCCATTCCTTAAGCTCCACTCTGAGCTCATTTATAAAAACACTCTGTTATATTCAAGTTGCTGTCCACCTATTGATCTGGATCTTTTTTCACAGAAACTTCTCTCTCTGTATCTCTGACTGCTGTGGTCTTTCCCACCCATTGTGTCTACGGTCTCATTGCCAAATGTCAACAATCTATTCACGGTGTCGAGTAAATACAGCGTCGCAGGCATGTAAATAATCTCAACACAAGGAACAAAACATCATTCTTCTCGGGTCTTCTCGGTCAAGAAAGTGTACTGGTATAAATATTAGGATAACATTATGTTAGCCCTCCTTGTAGCACTCCGCATGTATTGGTGACTTAAACCGTGATTACTAATGAATACATTAGCTCATTTATCATCCGAGGGGGTGAAAAGCGTCTGTGATGCCCAGGTGGTGAGTTTCTCACACACACTCATTCAGAAACACGCAAGTCCCTCTCACAAAAGACTTCTTGGCGAGTGCAGGCCACGCCGATTGTGTGATTTGCGGTGAACACAAAGGGATGCTGAGAGAGGCTGGACAGGGGGCCGGAGTGCAAAACTTGTGGGTCCTGAGGGAGTGCGTGTTGGAGAAGTTCAAAGGGCATTTCTCCTACAGCATAAACAGGAAATACCAGCGCAGCGTTCACACTGAGCCGAGCAGAGAGAGTAACGCGTGTGCTGCATTATAGAGATGGAGAAAACACACAAACGAAATAAAACCCACTGCGCTCTTTGACTTTCTGGAATACACCTACACAAATATTTAAACAAACATGCAGAAGCTGACCCCACCTTCATGTCTAATACACCTGAAGATCTGCATCTCAGTGGTTCTTGCTCAGCTGCCATCCGCTAGTCATCAAAGATGTAAATGTCATGTGACTCATCACTCTAGATTTAAACTCAATGCAACAGATGGGGTTGAAAACTATTATTTCACACATTGAAATATATATATATATATATATATATATATATATATATATATATATATATATATATATATATATATATAAAAGTTAAGAATAAAATACAAAACTGGTCAACAATAGACCTAAATGCCAACCAATTTGGGAGGCGGGGTTTATACTGGTTGCAAAAACTGCATCTAGTCAGATTAGAAGAAAATAAGTAAAGGAGAAAGATGCTTTATGGTGTAGTTACAGTATCTACCAGCAGGGGTTAATTGGTTCATGCTAACCAGCTAAACCTTGACCACTTGATCTAATACCACATGCCACCATCACACAAATACATTTGAAGCAGAATTTCAAAGAATTTCGCTCATCTATCGATCGGTATGTTGTCTTTTTATTCATCCATCCATCGATCTATCAATCATGGTATTAGCAAATAAACACTGTATTACGTTTTGAATGTGAATGTGATGTGTCATGTAGCCAAGTATGGGGACCCATACTCGGAATTAGTGCTACAAAGTGTACACACACACACACACACACAAACACAAACACACACGGAGAAGGCAGATATTTTATTGAACACAATTGTTACCAATCTACACTGGCAACCATTGACTTCTATAGTACATAATAATAAATGATGATGGCATTTACATTTAAGGGTGAATTATCTCTATAAATAGATTTTGCAAGTATCGTGTGGCAGAGCTAGCTACATTTTCAGAAACATACTTTGAAGATGAACTCAACTAGCTTGACAAGTTTTAACCTAGCTTCCCTAAAATGAACAGGAACTGTTGTATAGCTAGCTATCGAGTGGCGCAGAGACGACAGCGAGACACAAAGATGGAGAGAGAGAGAGAGAGAAAGAAGGGGAAAGGGAGTGGGTTGTCCTAAAGGGATTTGTCATGGGAAAGTCCAGCATGGAATCCAAAGAGACTTCCGCATTCACTGCTTAAAAATATAAAACTTTGCATGTGCTTGTTTGTGTAAGCGTGTTTGCATTTGCAAAGACTTAGTATAGAATGATAGAGCGTGTGTGTGGCCGAAACACAAGGGAATATCACTCTCCTTTCTATATCTCACTTCACGAGGTCAAAACTTTTGACCGCTGAACTCCAGGCCGACCTTATTGACCTGATGTGGGGAATGTGAGCTCAAAATACTCCATATGGCCACACTCACACACCATTAACCATCCCAGACCGCTCACTACATTTGACAAACACACTGCGTAACACTTGCGCATCAACACGTGTCTGTGGGAGAATCGATCCGGCAGTCGCAGGGTTTAGTTTCATATACTGAGCTCTCTCTCATCCCCATTGCTGGGTCAACAACTTCTGAGGGGAAAAATACTTTTGGAGCCACTGAAGTTGAAGGAAGAGAAAAAGTTATGTTATGAGTTAAGATTCGTATGAAATGTGAGCTAACTCGGTTTGGTCGTGGAGAGTCAAACTGGGTTAGCAGTCAGGGTGTTTTCATTAGTGTGGTAGAAACGGTGACGAGGCGAGACGAGAGGAAGAGTTTCTCTGAACTGTGAGATGGATCAAATATAGTTGAGGAACAAAAACAAGCTTGTTATCGCAAGGGTTTCGGTTCTTAGCTTACAGAAAACAGTTAACTGCTACAATTTTAAGCATGAGCTACTGCTAAAGCTTTACAACTTTTATGACAGGGAGAGATCGCTGTTAAAAAGAAATCGCCTGTAATGTACTATTTGTGTGTAGTGTTGCACTGTGCACCGATATTTCAAAAGTATCGCGATTCTCGGAAATTAAAAATGTCACGATTCTTAATTTTTTTAATATCGATACTTCAAAGAATGACTGCGTTCCAGATTTGTAAGATAAGTATTTAGTGTTGGAAATTCTTGACTAGGTATCGGTATCGAAACAATAATTTTGGTATCGTGACAACACTATTTGTGTGTAGTGTTTTTCGTCTAAATTAAAAGTAGTATTTTGTCCAAGAAGTAATGCTTGGAACAGAGTGAACCTGAAATACTCTACAAAATGGTGTGATGGACACAGTTCTCTTGGTGGACACATTAGGATTTTAAAATAGCCAATGTTATTTTGTTTACAAAAGTTAGCTGGTAGATGTCAAAACTGCACCTTTCTGCAGGCAAAATGCCTTTTGTTTTGGGTTGATAAATATTGCATTTAAAGCTAATATAATTTAAATGTACTAAGTTGCAACTTCATCATTATAATCACGGAATTACAAATATATTTAGATATAACATTTTCAATAAAAAAATTACATTTTAGTTTACCATAAATAATTGTAGTACATTCGTAGTAGACTTTAAAGACAACAGAAGTAATAATGATATTACATGTAATGTCCAACAAACAGCTAATGTTATTTAATATCAATTTAAACTACAGTACAACGCGTTTTCATTTAATTGCAATTAACATGCAAGAAAGAGTAGAAAAACATTACATTCAGTCCAAAAGTATATTATTTTAAAGTATGTTATTATAATTTCTTTATTATTATATATCTTTTTCTCAAAGGAAAGTGTTAGGTATAGCATATAGAAGTCCTTAAAGTCATGGATTTGATTAAACGGTAACATTTTAATTTTGACTGAATGCTATGTTGCTTACGTCAATTAAAACCTAAATTACACTGATCGAGCCCAATATATAAACTCAATACTGTTAATTAAGAGACAAAATCATCAAATGTTTTAAGGTGAAGTGTGTAGTTTGTGAATTATCTGTTAAATATTAAGCTACTTTCTCCTATTCCATCTTAACATGCGGCGACAAGAACAAGTTAGCCATTCCTATGTTGATAAGATTGGTGATTTCTCCTAAATCTAAGAAAACATTGCTCTGTTTGTTTAACCATCCTGACAGGCATCCGTTTGATTTATCGAAGTGGTAAAAATATAGCAACCCGATGACCTCCAAAAATTAAGTTGCTATCAGTTTAAACATGAGCATTATTTGACCATGCAATAAAGATTATATAAATGAAGGATCAGCAAATTCCTGGCAGGAAGTGAGTCATCGTGGCTGTGTGACAATGATACAGCAGCGCTCTCCTGATGATGGCCTAGTTTCTAAACGAAGTGACGCAGGACAAACAGATTAGAGTGTAAATATCACCAAAGTCTAGCACAGCCACTGTCAGTATGAGAGCTAAGTGCATGCTGGCACATCATATGATGACACTTGCACTTGTGACCAACACATTTTTTGGGGGTAATGTAATGCATCTGTCTCCCTTCAGTTCGGTCTCTCAGGGAACGGGTACCATGGTGAAGACGTGTATTTCTCATGGCTATGTGCCACTGAAGAGGAAAATATGGCAAGTATTCAGACAGGCATAAACAGACAGCTAAAACATTTGGGTCTTGAGTGAGTGGGTTTCTGTAAACTCAGTGACCCTCCTAATGTCATCCGAGAACTTCTGCATTTGACTATTTCAAATGTATTCAATATTATTTGGTTGGTAATTTACAAATGTCATGAATATCACAATGGTTTTAATGTGTTTTTATTAGGTCATTCATGTTTCTGAAGACCTCAGTAGCTTTACAGCTATTTTTATTTACTTTTGAGTAGGGCACATTTTTACATTTTATCAATTCATTTGAAAGGAATGTTTTGCTACTGTAACGTACAACACATCAATAGGTGCTATTCACACAGACAGACATCGTTTTTGCGTTGACAAAGCAAGGTTATTAGACACAAGTTGGACTTCTTTTAACTTGAGTGCTGCTCTTTTAGAATGTGGTTTCATGCATGAGACATTACAAAAGATAAGTGATGAGCACAACAGTCAAAAACGTCAATCAATCCAATATTTTCATAAGAAAAAACAATGAAAAATCAGCACAGTGAAATAAAAACCTGTAAAGAGCTACTACTGTATGTCTAATATTTCATGTTTACCTGATGATGACGGGCGGAAAGCTGCTGTTATTTGTTTTTACAAAACATTTACTGTTAATAATAGTCTTACACTTTTAGTCTTTCTAAACTTGAATTGACCTTGAACCAAACCTTGAATTGACCTCCAAAACTAAATGACTACATTTGGCTAGGAAATCTGTAGCATTTTCCTTTCATGTTTCTAAATGTTTAATGTATGTTTAAGAAATGCTCGTGCACTCTTTGCCTTCATTTGTCATGCATCTTTTCAAAGTCATTTGTTTTACGTTTACACCATGTTGAATTTCATCCATGCTGCACTCGTAACAGAACTTTCTTTAACCAGACGGTTAAAAAAGAAAATGTGTTGAATCATGCCCTTTTTCTAATTATGAAATAAGTTATATTTTAATAGTGACTTTTACTTTACTCATGCACATAGCCCCGCCCCCAAGCTAATACCTATGGCTATGCCAGTGTTACTGTGCGAGGCTGGTCGTGATGCTATTTTATAATTCGTTTAAAATAGAATTCATTTTTTTCCAGACACCTCGGCATCATACGTGTGTTTACCAGGACAGGTTTACCCTGGAGTATAAACAGCATGAGTGTGTGTCCCGCTGGGTGGCCCTCGAGTTGTGCACTCGCCCTCTGTCTCTGATTCTTCCTTTATCTTTTGCAGCCCTATAATCACACACACACCTCACACTGCGGAGTAAACAGTACTAGTGTGTACTTGATGTTACTAATCTTGCCTGTTCCATTTTAGCAGAAGCAGCAGATCTCCTAGCTCTTTGTTTTTTCATCCCTCCCTTCATTTCTTCACCTGTACTCCTGTCATTACCAGTCAGCCCACCTTAAAGTCTGCTATGCATTTGGAGAATTGGTTTTGAACGTGAACAGAGCGTCTCTGTTCCCGGGTGGACTGCTACTCCTTGGGCCAGGATGCATGAGAATACCTCTGAGTACTGTGTGTGTGTGTGTGTGTGTGTGTGTGTGTGTGTGTGTGTGTGTGTGTGTGTGTGGCACCATGCCAGTCTAGGACTCTACTGGTTCTGGAAAGTGTGTGATGTTAAGATCTGCCGAGTGCTGGCGGTTTAACACAGAGGTTTTATTTTTATTTATTTTTTTATAAATGGGTAGGCTGCTAAAATATAGGTGTAGTTGTAGCTACTAATGATAAGGGGGTAAGATTATAATATAATATAATATAATATAATATAATATAATATAATATAATATAATATAATATAAATTTAAATTATTAAATTATTTTATAATATTAAAATATTATGTCATATTTTATTATATTATATTATAACAAATATAGGCTACTTGTGTCAGAATTATGGACTTGGGTGTTTTTTTTCCTGTTCTCCTGTTTAGTTTAGTCCTGATGACCTAGTTTCTGTCTTCCTTTGATTAGTTCATTCAGTTCACCTGTGTTTCTTGTTTATTATCTGATTAGCTCCCTCGTTCAGTTCTTGTATTAGTTCTCCCGGTCACGTTTGCATTCATGTGCGTTTCCCTGCCCTTTTGGATTGTCTTTAGTGTGACTTATTGTGATTAAACTTTGTGTTGGAATAGATTCATTTTCATCGAGTCTTCTTCGTCAACACACGATGACAATGACACAACTAGTGATGCTGCATTTGCAAACTAGCGATGAGTTTCAGGCACGTGTAGGCTCATGTGACCGCGAACAGTTCACCTCCTGCTTTTGTCTAAAGACTGTGCAACTGGTACATCTGCATGTCAGATATAACATCGCCCCCACAGAAGAAAAGATAAGATCTGAAAGGACACATCCAATTAAAGCTCCCGCACGCAGGATGATAGATCCACAGATATAAATAAAAACAATAACAAAAACACCATGAAGTGGTCTGTCGTGAGATTAAACCAGATGTCACGCTGTTCTTCAAACATCACATACTATAAACACATTCGATGAAAACAGACAGACAGACGGAGCCCTAACTACTCATCAAAACTTTTCATCAGCTTGCCGTTACAAACCAATAAAGCTGTTACTTTCATGTTAAGTTGAACATTGTGAAAAACACATGAGCATCTCTTTTTGTAAAAGTGGTTCGTGCAACTAATAAAAGTACAATAAAAGTGGCCCATATGACTTGTGTTGTGATATAACCATATGATAGATTTGGGCGAAGAACTCAAAAGCACACAAACAGCGCACAAGACAACTTAGTATGCACTCATATTTTTGTGTTATTTATATGCTATTATAGTATTATTGCTAATTTGATTCGTTTTGATACATTTTTTTACATTTTCAGTTTTTAATATTTGTGTAGTTTGAGTAATTTTCTTAAGTGCTTTTTAAATATTTGCATTTAAATTTATTTTATTTCAGTTTTTTTAAGCACTTCTACTTATTTTAATTTATTTAGCTGCCAAGGCAACATTTCTAAGTTTTGTTTTAGATTTTTTTAATTAAATGTACTACTTATATTTTATTTTATTCAATTAACACAAACTTAAATACTTTTAAAATTAAGGTAACAACAACAATACTTTTTTTATGATTCTCTTGCTTCCTTATTGTAACTTGACCGTTATTGTATGCAAAAAGTACAAAAATTGACATTTTGTGTTCCACATGACAAAAAAAATAACAAAAAAACTAGATAAAATAGATGAATTACAGAATACATGTTGAAAGCAACATGCAAGTGATTATTCATAATTGTTTATTTTTGGCTGAACTGTTCCTTTAAGCACAGATCTGTTCTCTTCTCATCTCCGTGTCTTTCTCGGCTGGGATGCGTCTGGTAAAGAGGGATGAGGGTTTAAACAGTCCTTTGTTCTCATCTCTAATCTGAAGAGATTCCTGCCTTCTACAGGAGCACATAATGCAAGAATGTATGAGACCGATTACTGCTGCCCACCTCAATCCTCTTTACCAGACAAACCTCACGGCAAGAAAAGAAAAGTGAAAGAGCGAGAGGGAAAGAACGAAGGAGGGAGTGAAAAAGTCAGATTGAAGACACCATGATTCCTCAATCTCTGGCTTTAGAAAATAGTTGAGTCACAAGACCCCATTCTGAGACTAATCTCTTAACACCCAACACTACACACAAATCACCAGAATTAATGCTAATTCAACAAATTGCCATTCATCAGCAGCAGCTTTTATGCTTTGTCTTTTTTTAATGAATAACCTGATGAATCTGTATTAGCTAATCAAAATCCATGTGCAAACTAGTTGATCTCAACACTGTAAAGGCTGAGCATCGGGGTATCAGGGCTGCACAACTCATTTCACTCATTATTAACAAATATGTGCATGTTATTGTACATCTATTGTCAGTAAGATAAATGACACAAATAATTACAATTACATTCATAATATGCAATTACAAAAAAATATAATTGGTCAGTTTTCACTGCAAAACAAACAAAAAAAAAGTTTTGTTTGGAAAATGCAAGCACATGATACATGTCTAAAAATAGCGTATGAGCATGTAATGGGCAAGAATGTTGTCTAGGTAGGCGGCTCAATAGGTTTCATGCCGGTCAAGATAGCCAAACAACATAGCGATCAACATTTGCTATCGAAAATATAAAGTAACAACCTTATAAAGACACTATAGCATTACAGTAAAACATCCCATCGAGGGATGACAAAGTCTTGTTACTCATAACACAAATGATACTATAGTCCTGCTCACCGGCATAAGCCAGTACACAAAAGTCACAATATCTGGAAAAACTAATACAGATTTTTAGTGTTCACAGAGCCAAAACAAGTGCTCTTTGTACATCTCTAGCAAAATAATGAACACACACATTGACCAGAGAGATGGCCCATATGTTAAAGGAAGAGCCCTCCATGATGCCAGAGCCCGATTAGCACAAGGAAACACACACACATACACACACACACACACCCACACACACGAAAGCCCATATATCCAGACAGGTGGAGAACACCAGCAGTGCTTCATAAAAAGCTAACATCCCATAACTCTAACTTTATTAGAAAGGCTGTGTCTAAAAACCAAATCTTGTCAGCTGCATAGCTAGACAGCATTTTGGATATACACTATGTGTTTCAAATGTTCATTTGGGACATTTTAAACATTCAGAACTTGTCTAATGACACCCAAATGTTGTTATCCAGGTAGACAGCTCACTATGTTTTAAACGCAGCCCAAGACCCCCTGAAGAGTAGAGCTCTTACCCTCTCTGACATCCACAGGACGTGAAACGCGTGTACAAGTAAAGAGAAGCAGGTTTCCTCCATGACCTCAAGGATGTGCGCTGTGACTCTACCCAAAAACAGCCTCAGCGTTACTGGGGCTACACTCCTTCTGACGGCAGCCCGCGCTGGACGTCCTCTAGCTGCACCACACACACACACGCACGCACACACACACACACACACACACACACACACTCCAAAAATATGTACAGGCTGGAAAACTTGCCCTAATTTAAATTGAGTGTGAGCTGCTAATTTGCTTTCCTGAGAGCTAGCATGTGCATGCACACGTACACATACTACTTGTACAACAAACAGCTTCACTCTGTTTAGTTTCACTGAGGTACTACTACTGTTCCAATTTTTTCTGTACATTTTTCTGTACATTTTAAATTCAAAGTTTTAGTAATTATGTTGTTGTTGTTTTTAGTTTTACATTCACTATTATAGATTTTTTATTTTAATATTCATATTTAACACTTCTTTTGAGTAACATTTAAAAAAAAATATTTATATTAAGATAATGTTTTTATGGTTAAGCTTATAATAACTAAATAAAAAAAAATTAGAACAAAAGGGATCGAAAAGAAAAGCTATGCAAGAACTGACACCTGTTGGAGAAATGTTTTTATTTTATTACTCTATTATATTAAAACCATTTGGACATAGTATTATATAACTTTTTTCATATCATTATCCATACAGTTTTCCTATTTTCTGACTTTTAAATTAGCATTTTTTTTGTGCATTCATAATTTTTATTAGTTTTTGCTTTCTTAAATTATCTCTATTTAGCTTTATTTTTATTTCCATTTTAATTAGTACTTAAACTTATTTTAGCTAGTCATAAAAGCAACATATTTAATTTTTTTTTAAAAATTTTTTTTAAGTTTTACTTTTTACATTTATTATTCATTTCATTCCAGCTCTATTTCAATTACTGAAAACCATTTTTTTAAAATTAACAATAACAATTGTTAATAACATTGGATGAGAATGGTATAGTTAACCTAAAAAGAAAGAAACAACTGTGCGCTCTAAAATCAGCTGCTGTTGAAGTTTAAGTGGGTGGAAGTGTGTGTGAGGGTGTCCCAGCCAAGAGGCTACAATTAGCAAACAGGTATTAACACAGCAGTTTAACAACCGCAGCAAAACACATTCCAGGGAGTGTTAACGGTTGTGTACTAACAAGGAAAAGTGTGTGACCATTTAAGGCTGATTTTGTTAAAAGAGTCTGCTATGCACCTTTTCTCTTCTCTCTCTCTCTCTCTCTCTCTCTCTCTCTCATACACGGTGTTCTCAGCAGCTGGCACTCAACCAGTCCAAATGAAGAAAATATTAAGAGAACAGAGCTTGCATGCTATTTTTACCCCTAAACAGCCAATGAGGCTGACCCAGAAAGCCAATGTGTGACATCATGTGTGTCAGACCAGGTAATCCAACGAGTCATGCTCTCCAATGACAGATACACCCTGACATATTTAT
>NW_020525764.1:0-46204 GCF_003368295.1 Carassius auratus
CCATCTTTTCACTTGACCACTTGATTACTTATTTGAAAGTCTTTCCTGTATTTGGCCTAGTGTTCGAGTGAGCATGATAACCACAAGTGTGTGTCTCGAACTTTTCATGACCTGATGACTGTGTTTCCCAATCCTGATCCTGGAGAACCCCAGCACTGCATGGTTTTGGTGTCTCTCTTATCTGCCTTGGAGTCTTCACTGATGAGCTGATGAGTTGAATCAGTGTGTTTGATCAGGGAGACATCTCAAATGTGCAGTGTTGGGCTTCTCCAGGACCAGGATTGGGAGCCACTGCCTTATGGGACACTTATGTGTTTACAGATATTTTTAATAACTAATTATCAATATTTCACTGTTACTGTACATTGGACAGCTTCCCATGACCTCTTGTGAGATCTCGGCAAAAAGTCTGACGATTTATTCCAAAACATGATGCATGATGGGATACACTAAGCTTTGTATAGCGCTCCGGAGCAGTATTGGAGAGGTTTAGTGTGTGTTAAGGACGCTGTGCTTTGGCATTATTAAGACCGTGGGACAGTCTCGTTCACACACTGTCACGTACACACACTCTCAAGTTTTTCTGCTTTATGGTCTAAACAAAACACAGTGTAATGTATAAGTTGAATGTAATTTAATATTTTCTTCCTTTCTGTCTTACAGGATTGTTTGAGGATAACGCTGTAGCTCCATCATGCACAAGGACTCACCTCGTTTACTCTTTATCACCCACACACACAGAAATGGTCCTGGATCAGTGATTAGACTTTGCAGTGGTTTGATTTTTGCAGAAGATGTAACTTTGTTTTAATTATAAGCTCATAATGAATACATTACAGAACCAGTGATGAAAACAATAGTTAAAAATAGCGCTCCATATTAAAAATATATTGCACACTTGACATGCATGTCTTCATGGTGTTTTTTTGTGAGTTTGAAACATTTACATTGTGTTGTATAACATTTTGGTCACAACACTTTTTCCAGTGTTCTCTGAAAGACATACTGTATTTACTGTTTTGTTTTTTAATAAAAGCATTTTCATTTGCATACTGAAAATAGTTAATGTTTACAACATAACTGCCTTTTATTCTTTATGGTGGCAAAAACGAGCTTGGTGACAGAGGATGCAGTGTAGTAATTTGGGCATGTTGTCTTTAAATGAGTTTGACATATAAATAAATAATGGAAGATCCTTACAAAAATATGCATGTTTATTATGCTTTATGTATTTATTTGTTCATTCATTCATTCATTTATAATTTCAGTTTTTATTCCTAGAGTTCAAATGGTAGAGAATGGTAAATCACAGAAACACAAATGTGAACAATTTTAACTTTAAAACACAATGTAATATACAATGTAAAGTTTAGAAGCACGTCATTTGATTAGTAAATATATTTGTCTTTGGTCAAAAAAAAAAAATATATAAATCTTAAAATGTGTCTTATATTTATTATAGAGGAATCTGTCTGTTGGATACAACTGCGACTGCTGGGCATGTGCACATCAATATTGCCCAATGTTTGTCAAGCTGAACAACGGAGGAAGGTGAAGACGTTAATAAAACAGAACCTAATAAGTAGCAAGCTTAATCTATTGTTAACCGAATCTATCCCTTCAGCCGAAAAACGAAAGACGTCGGTCATACATGGATAAGGAAGTGTGACGCTACTGCTCAGCTTTGATGTCATTGGCTATGAATTTTCAGGACAGTCTGTGGTTGGACTATCTTTTAACCCATATTAAACAGCGCATCATGTAAAAAAGTATGTTTTGCTGCTATCATCACATTAGTAATATATTAAGTCAACAATGAAGTGTTGCTATCTTGACAAAAATGACATCTTTAGCGAGATCCTAATCCTAACCCTAAGCATAACTTCAATGAACTACAAAAAACAGCCCCCTAGTGTTGCCTTTGCATAGATAGAACGACGGAGGCTTGTGGGTAATGTAGTTTAAAACTTTTTATTAACGAAACGAAATAAATTATTTATTTTAAGGAAAACTGGATATCTAAATATGTTTATTGTGCAAACCTCTATGATATATTTGAGAGGCAGGCTGAAATGTGGTATTTTACAGTGAGCAATATTTAAAATGCCTTTATGTCAGCTTTCCATTTATTTCTGAAAACTGAGCTCAACATTATTTTATCAGCATAGCATAAGTAATAATCCTGCCCATTTTCTCTTTGATATGTTAATTGGACTCTGATTTACAGCCATTTGAAATGTACAGTTTTGGGCTCTTCCGGGGGGTGCTACTGGGCCCCTGGGGGTAGAAGGGCAGTAAAACCTACATATATGTATTCTACTCATCATGGACAACAAACTGAGCTGAGTCACATTTATATCTGACAGTTTTCACAGTCCTCTGTTTTCTAATTCTTACATCATTGCTATTATACCTTTTGACAGGACATTGTGAGGCCATCTGATGAAACATGGAAAAATTAGAAAGAAATGATTTAATAATGAAAATAATAGATTATTTATTTGATTTTTGAAGTATATGGCAAGAAATATAATGGATGAACCTGCAACAACTTGCCTTTATCTATTCCCCACCTGTAAAGCAGTAATCAAGGACAATGTATACACATTGTGATACTTCACTATTACACAAGGACAAATTCATGCAGTGCTAAGAATATTAATTTATATATATATATATATATATATATATATATATATATAACTAATTAGCAAAAATCAGTGTAAAAATGTCCTCCTCACCCCCGTATCTTGCTCCTCAGGTGCTGGACATCATGTGTGTGCTCTTGGTTTTAATGCAGTACAAGATCCACGTTGATCATTCCTGCTACATTCTCAGTTATCCCTCAAGTGTTTGTAACAATAAAGCCCATGGCACCATCTTGTAATGCAGAATAGTTAATCTCGTAACTCCCTTTATTTCACTAAAAAATTTGCATATTTGTTACTAAAATATAAAAAAATTACTTTCTGGTGTACTGATGTCCCAGATGTTATTAATCCGATCAAAAATGTTTATGTCTTAAATAAAAAAATAATCCCAATAATTAATATGTAGTTTTTCCAAGTCTAAAATAAACACATATGAGCCTACCTAGTAAAATTATGTATTTAACAAGAATCTTCAGAACACAATATTCACCATTTTCATTTTATTGAAGCATAGACTATAAAGTTGATAAAGTAGCATCAAGACGAATAAGATTCAATGAAAATAATTATCATCAAAAATACATTAACCTCATATATAAATCAGTTCACACAGATGAGTGATGAAATGTCCTTAAAAGTCACACAGTCCCATCCAGTCAACTGTGATACAGATCATGTGATACATATAAGACATGTGATACTGTTCCAGAAAATAATGATTCCCATCATCACATCTAAACTGGTTTCATCTCCCCATCGTGATCTTCTTCTCTCGTGTCTGGAAACAGTTTGTGGTTGATATCCAGCACTGATGAGGTGTAGCTTGTTCTCAGCCAGAGGATCTCTCAGTCCTAAGATCCCAGACCTGGTCAAAATGAAACAAACAATCCAGATGAAGTTGTTTAATGGACAGAGAGCGCAGCTTATGTTCTGTGTGGTTTTAGCTGGGTGAGTAACTATGACCCTTGTAGTACTGTACACTTACCATTCTTCAAGCTGTTTTAAGACCTTTTGAGAAGCTTTTTCTCTGAAGAGAATTTAGCACATCCTCTTCTTTCACTCCTTTCAAGAGCATCACTTGGTCAAAACCCCTCATTTGGCTGATGAGATCATCTGTACAAATTAAAATACTGCAATAAAAATTAAAGAATTAAGAAAAAGTAACAGAGGCAAAGGTCTTGCTCATGAGACTGCATTAGCATGTGTAGTTCTCAGAGACTCTAGAATTGATCTATTGTTGCAGTAAATGTGTTTTTTCCCTCTAGAATCTTTCTCCAAAGTTCCTGACTTCTCTCACAAATGTGTTTTAGTCTGTGCAGTGTAAGGCCTGGCTTCAAACCAATCCACTATCAATTCACAATTTATAACATAACATTTAGAAAACAATGAAATAATGTACATTGGTGTTTATATCAACTAAACCAATTTCATGATACTTGTCTACTTTTAAAACAGGTGGTGTGTTTTTAAAAACATAATATTAAAAATGTCCAGTCACACTTTGCTAACATGCTGTAATTGTAATAGTAAAAAAAGAAATCAAGGCTGACATGACCAGTTCTGTGAGAGATCATCATAAAATGTTGTATAACACAGCATTGCTTCAACACACACATACCAGAGGACTTCTGTTTGTTTGAGCACAAGATGGCCATCTTCATTTCTCATCCTGAGCAAATCATTTCCTTGGTCTTCCTTCTCTTCTGTGAAACAAGATAATCTCTACTTACTCTGTGTGCAATTAACATTGCTCATTAAACATAATTAAGTTAATTTAAAGTAAGATTCAGACCAGAGCATTTGAGGAGTAAATGTTGATTAAAAAAAATATTCTAAACAAATGTACCTGGGAAGAGCTGATCATGGCAAGATTCACTGAGACTCAGTAATAGCTCTTTTAGTTTTTAGGAAGGTTTGTGAGGGTTGGCTCTTGAGTGAGTTGTTGAGCTTGATATTTTAGACCTGAAAAAGAAGAACAGCATTAGGATTATCTGCAAAAAATCCTGTAAGACAGAAAGAAGGAAATATTATTAATTACGTGCAACTTGTACATTACACCTCTGTAAAGATGCTGTATAATTAAAAGTTAAATGCATCCATTATTGAAAGCAAGTAATTAATAACAAGCTATAGTCATATGAATTCTTTTGATAGTGTCAGATGAGGCTGTCCTGGGGCTTGTACAATATCATACAAGTGTTAAACTGGATTATTAAGACTGTGATGTGTTTAGGGATCATTTTTAAGACTTTGACCCTGTCCAGATACCCACACTTGCAGTCTTGGCCACTTGAGAGTGTGTGTACGTGACAGTGTGTGAACGAGACTGTCTTAATAATGCCAAAGCACAGCGTCCTTAACACACTAAACCTCTCCAATACTGCTCCGGAGCGCTATACAAAGCTTAGTGTATCCCATCATGCATCATGTTTTGGAATAAATCGTCAGACTTTTTGCCGAGATCTCACAAGAGGTCATGGGAAGCTGTCCAATGTACAGTAACAGTGAAATATTGATAATTCGTTATTAAAAATCTCTGTAAACACATAAGTGTCCCATAAGGCAGTGGCTCCCAATCCTGGTCCTGGAGAAGCCCAACACTGCACATTTGAGATGTCTCCCTGATCAAACACACCTGATTCAACTCATCAGCTCATCAGTGAAGACTCCAAGGCAGATAAGAGAGACACCAAAACCATGCAGTGCTGGGGTTCTCCAGGACCAGGATTGGGAAACACAGTCATCAGGTCATGAAAAGTTCGACACACACTTGTGGTTATCATGCTCACTCGAACACTAGGCCAAATACAGGAAAGACTTCAAATAAGTAATCAAGTGGTCAAGTGCAAAGATGGCAAGTGTGGGTATTTTGACAGTGCAACAGTTTAAGAAACAACAAATGCTGTACAAATTATAACAGCAGGAATGTTTGATAAAAGAGACAAACTATCACAGACTTACTGCTGCATATATCTGCCTCCGCAGCTTTCTGTCTTCTCCATTTCTGAAGGAATCCCTCTCCAGAAACACCACTGGGCTGACTGCCTTTATGTCTTTTCAGCTAAAAATAAAAATAAAAATAATAAAAAGGGGAGAGTAAATAAAATTGAATTATATACAGAATGTTAATAATGATCTGTGAGCAAAATATTTAGATATAATATATATATATATATATATATATATATATATATATATATATATATATATATATATATATATAAACTGATATGAAAGAACTGCAAGATGGAAAAATGCATGTTTTATTATTTATTTTTAAAAAAATTTTTTGGATTTACATTAAAAGGTATTAAAAGCATGGTACAGAACATATGATTACTGTGATATCTGTCATATAAAAGCACATAAAAACACTAACATTACAGTGATACAAACATAGCTGGTTTGGTGATTATTGTATTGTTGTATTGATTATTAATATACCATAGTAAAACTACAGTTACAGTTACTAATGTCCTGTTTACTGTGTTTTAACTTCACATTTCATTTATTACTATTGTAAGTGTCGTGATTACCATGATTTTACTACAAATACAACTTACATCATTGATCCTGAAATTAATAATAATATAAAACTGTTCGAAGGTCTATGGCACGTCACGTGACAGATAGAGTTTAATCAGACTAATTAGCAGCTGTGTTCATTTATTTAAACGCAATGAAACTCAAAGACAGCCGCGGATGACCGATATAATACAGCGATTAAACATATGGCACTAATTTGATTAATAAATAAGACAGAATACATTTTATAAAAGGCATTAAAAGAGCGTATATACGACTACTCACCCAAACTGTGGAACTGATAGCAAGTATCGCGATGTGTTCTGAATGAGACTTCTTGAACGTGATTTCATAGCGATAAACATCTCATGTCCTCGTGTCGAATTCTGACGCCAAAAGATTCCCATTGAAAGCAATGAATGTCGTAGTGCTTCGATATTCGACGCCGAGAGGCACATTTGGCGTCATAAAAGTGACGCTAGGGGCGCTTGACCATGCTTCGGTTTTTGACGCCTTTGGAGTGAGAATGGGTTGATCTGTTTCTCCATACTTACACCAATAGTTGTCAAGAAGTGACCGTCTTTGAGTGTGAATCATTGGCTCATAAATTCACCCAATGTGTTAAAAGCGGATTCGTTCAGGAACTAATTTTTGAATCATGGATTCAACAGATCCATTTAACCTCCTGAGACTCTGCATCCTCATATGAGGACATTATATTTTAGTGAATTTCTCTGAAGATGTCCTGTACAGAGCACATTAGGGCTTTTCAGAGATACTAGTTGTTTGGATGCTTCACCATGACCACTCCCTCTCCTTGGTCTTCAAAAATATCTGATATTAATTTAGTGACACTTTTATTGAAATATAATATTTTGTAATTATCATTTAAATCTGACTAAATTTGTGTGTCATAAATCAACATCTCAGGAAAATGTTCTGGGGTTTCAAATTAAAATATGATTTTCTGTTACGAAACAGGACATTGATTTCATACATGTCCTCATATGAGGACACAGGACTAAAAGCATGTTTATTATGCATTTGAGAAAACACAACAAATGAATAGGGAAAGAAATTATATTAAAATTTTCCTATGAAATATTATATATTATTATGAAAATCTTGTCAATTATTATTCCCATTATTACACTTCTTTTGTCATTACATGTTGCCCCAAAAACACATTAATATTCAAACTATATTTAGTCTATAGATTATATCATATATATTATATTATACATTATATATAATGAGAAAAAACTGTTTATAGATATTTTACACACATTTTGCATAAAGAAAAATTGTATATCAAATCACTCTGTTATAGCATCATTGAGAACTATATTTATACAAAGTTTGGTAAAAAAAAAAAAATCCTGAAAACTAAAAATGTATTGGTGATTAAAAGAAAAAAACTGCTGTTTTTGCCTATGCATGTTCATTAATGTCCTTTTATTTATTGATTGATTTTAACTGAGTCCTCATTTCCTCTACCAAGGATGTAGCGTAACTTATGAATGTAACATACTTTTTGCATTTTTTTTTTCTTTTTAATGCACTAAACCATGTAATGACATGAAAAAATACTATTTAGTATTTTGTTCAGACTGTTTTTCCAGGTCTTAAGAGGTTAAAAAACATGTGTGGAAAGTTTTTT
Source organism: Carassius auratus (assembly GCF_003368295.1). Classification (NCBI taxonomy): domain Eukaryota; kingdom Metazoa; phylum Chordata; class Actinopteri; order Cypriniformes; family Cyprinidae; genus Carassius; species Carassius auratus. The sequence goes on from NW_020525764.1 coordinate 7,837, forward strand.
TTTTAGGGTGACTGTCCTCTTTTCACCCAGACTAAATTGCCTAAAATAAAGTTGTGACTCTGATTTCCAGTTGTTTTCATAATGAATGAGTTTGTCCAGTGCAGGCATTGTACCAAATTGATCAATCATGGTGTGTGAGAAGGTGGCATCAGAAAAAAAAGGTGAAAGCAATGCAAACACGTGTACATACAGTATAATGCATAAGGACTGCAGTGAGCAAGTCGGTAGGAAAACAAAGCCTGGAAATTTTAGGCAGATTAGAAAACCCAGTCAATACATGTCTGGCAAAAAGGGCATATGATCACCCTAATAAAATGAACCACTGAGTACAGCAGGAGGAAGTATTTCTGTAGGCCAAAATCCAGAATTGAGTTAGCATTTTAGAATTTACGGTTCCATCTACAAAAAAAAAAAAAAAAAAATGTTTTTTACAAGGATTTTTGTTTAAATGCCTGAAATAAGGTTGAGCTAACATTAAGAAAACATCAAAAGCAAAACACAATGGAGTTTGTGAAAAGTAGTCTACTTGTAGTGAAACAGATCTGGCTGTCAGTCATAAAAAAAGAACATATGGATAAACTGAAGCTGTTGCACTGAATCTCTGACAAAGTTGCTAGCACACAGTCACAAAGACAACAGCTGTGCATCGCTGATATTTCATTGACATATGAACTCACTGACATGAGCTTGCCATCAAACCTAACAATACACCAAAATTACAATGTATGCTACAGCTCTCCAGATGTGAGGAGCACGGCATCCTACTGTTAAGAAAGTGAAAACTCAAAGCAGTTTTCAGCTTTTGCCCCCAAATCTTCATGCTTGAAGCAACTGTCTCCTGTTCTCAGTCATCTTGTTAAAGAACAATGTTACTGCCAGTGCTTTGGAAAACAAAGTCGAGGCTGAATGATTACTGTCTGACATTCTGTTTATTTTGTAACAGTGCTAGAAAAATTTATAACTAAACCTGTGCTCTGCCTCTGCAATATAGCTTAAAAATTTGAATTTGTTTCCCAGTTCCTGTCTGTTTTAACATTTCATGTTTTACATTCTTTCTTTCTGTAAACATACATTTAAGAACGTTTTATGAATGTGCAGTTCTAACTACATTTTTGATGTCGTTTTTGTATTTCGACACAAATTCAAGTCTACATTAAATAAAAGTCTGTGGGTTGGCTTCATTCTATATTTGCTATTAATATATATGTATATATATATATATATATATATATATATATATATATATATATATATATATATATATATATATATATAATTATTATTATTATTTATTTATTTTTGTATTTAATAACTCTAGCCAGTCATAACTCTAGCCAGTTGTTTAAGCCTGAAAAAGGTTGGTGTGGGTTTCGATTAAAATGCTAATCAGTTGCTCAGGGGCTGTTTATAATAATTATATTTTGAGATTAAAAATACAAACCTAACTTGGTCAACCCTTACGTCTCCAATAGCCTTTCAATGTCGTTGTGATCATGATCATAATCCCAGTCCATAACCAATTAAGTTTGAACAAGACGTCACGCCTCTGTACTTTAAATCCGGAAGACACGCCCACAGCGAACTTGTGCACCGGCGGCACAAAGCGATTGGCCAAGGCGCGCTGTCAATCACGGATCTCTGCCGTTCCTTCTGTTCCGCAAACGAGACTTTACACAGATGTGTTTCAGGCGAGATCAGTTGAGGCGGTGGGACTTCGTTCGCGCAGCGGGATCAACTTCTTTCCGAGGGTCTACCGTCTCCTACTCGGTCTCCTTGAGTTCAATGTAACAGACATCGTAAGCAGCATAGGTCAAGGTGATCGGGGAGTTACTTTGTGATAGAATTGAACATATTTAGTCGGGGTTATAAACGCAGAAGAAAATGCCTGTAGCTTCTCTCCTGCCTTTCACAGCCACTCCGAATAGGAAGTCCGCCAGCCCGACCTCCTTCAGGCTCACGGAGAAATTCATCCTGCTTTTAGTGTTCAGCGGCTTCATCACCCTGTGTTTCGGAGCTATCTTCTTCTTGCCTGATTCGTCAAAGCTGCTCAGCGGAGTTTTCTTCCGCTCGTCCTCGGTGGAGGCAGAGACGCGCACAGGTACGGTCAGTGACACCAGCACCGGCACGGGCAAGGATGAGAAGATCCTGGCCAAGATCAGAAAAGACCACGAAAAGGCGCTGATTGAGGCCAAGGACACCCTACAGAAACGTCCGGACGAGATCAAGCAGGACATCAACAGCGACAAAGAGAAACTTGCTCTAAACGGACAGGGGAAAGGATCGAAAGGTGACAGTTTGCCGTTCCTTCAGTACATGCGGCCGCCTGGAGCAACAGGGCACGAGCCCGCCGATCCGGACGTTAAAGCGAAAAGAGCCAAGATAAAAGAGGTATTTTATGTTTTTATTAGATGTTCTCCTGTGGTTTGCCCAGACTCTCGAAGGAAATCACCTCAGATATTGTTGTGAAAATAACTTTCCCCTTGTAACTTAGTAACTAACCAAGTGCTGTTATTAATATTCGTTTATTGTCACTAACTTACTAACGTTAGTGGCTAGAGGGCAAAATGATATTAGTGTTGACAGAGTCAATTTCAGGAAGCGTCTCCCTATCAGGAAAATGCAGCGTTGTAATAAGATAGATAAGTAACGCAGACGTGTTGTTGTCGAACCTGTATGATCAGACAGCTCGGTTGATGGACGAGAAACTCCTGTCGCTCACAGAAGAATGCGCGCTCATTCATTCTGTCGGTCATTCATTTGTTCAAAACTGCCCGACAGTATTTTAGTCAGTATTACCCCCTTTGTGCTTCCTGTTGTCAGTATTTAGTCAACATTAATCCGTAACCCCCACCCCACCATCCCAGTCAATTTTCACTATATTTCAGAAAGCAGTGCCTGTCAGTACGTTCTTCAGACAGTGTTCCTCTCTCTTCAGTCTGCACTGCCTCTGTTTCACTCAGCTTTCACTGTTTTTTAGTTTTGTAGTACTTTAGACAGTGATGCCTTCTTTTTCAGTTCGTATTGCCTCTCAGTGTTGCAATCTGTGTACCCTGTTTATCGTACTCCTGTCAGTATTGAGTTGCCTTTATATTTCTTTAGCATTTCAGTCAATATTAGCTATAGCTAGGATTGTTTCCTGTATTTCAGTCTGTATTTACATGGTTTTCAGACCGCTTTTTTCAGTTCATATTTTAGGTATTTTTTTCAATATTTATGTAATTCTTCAGTCCTTGTTTCATTTTATGTTTATTTTTTCAGTGTTACTTGTATTTCCGTCTGTATTGAGCTGATTGTCAGTACTTTAGCCTGTATTTTCAGTCAGTATTTCTGCATGTATTTTTCAGTCAGTACCTATTTTAATTAGTAAGACTGCCTATATTTCAGGATAAGTATAAAACTCTGTATTCATGTCCCTCTTTTTCAGTGTTTCAAGTTAGTGCTCATATTTCCATTAACATTTGTCTATATTTCAATATCTGTTTCCTATGTCCCCCTAATCAGCATTGCCTACATTCCTGTCAGCATTCCCTGTTTTTTAGTCAATATATATCCTTGTATTCCTGCATGTTTTAATTTCTATTCCCTGTATGTCAAGCTGATCAGTCATAACTGAGCTAGAGGTTTTTACGTAAGGGCAACATTTTTGTAAATTATGTAAACTGGGCAAATTATATCATACGTTTTCAGTATCATGGTCCTGATATGTTAACAGTAGTGACAATACTAGTAAGCCAAAACCTATCTTATGAATATTGCAGAGAGGCTCAGTAACTTATGCTGATATTCACTATGTATATAACAGAATCCCAAATTCTGAAGTACTAGTAATAATGTAAAATATATATCAAATATTGGCCAATAACCTATATAGTGGTACTATATTAAGTGCATCCCTAATTAATGACATCTCATTCATGTTTTCCCTAAGTAATTATTCACAAATCAAAATTTTGTTTGGAACATTGTCTTTTTTTTAAATTACATTAGCAAAGTACACCAAAATTGTAGGCTAATTGATATCACTGTTGATTATATTCTGTATTTTACCAGAGATAGCCTTGAAAACTACAGTAATAACTAGTAATATTTTTGGTTGTACGTATAGCAGTAGAGATGCCTCGATCAGGTTGAGTAGAGCTCATCTGGTCTCAATGTCTTGGTTGAGATGACCTGTTAAAGAGTTAACTTTGAGCTTGTAAATGAGCATGAACAAGGCTGTCATATCTTGTTTCTGTCAGGATGGTGCATTTAGAGCATGTCAGGCCAGTCTAATAATCCCTCAGTACGAGTCGAATGTAGACCTTGCATCAGCTTGATAAAATTAAATTTGCTATTGATTGAGACTCAGTTATTCCCATTTGAATCAGGCAAGTCAAGAGTAAAGATGCAGATAACAACTGACAGTATGGCAAAGCTTTAAAATCGCCTTTCAGCTGGTATTGACCTTGTGTCCTTGCTTTTTTTTTATGTAAGCAAATGGCTGGTTTCTGGAAATCCTCCTAGTTTATCCTCCACTGTGAGTCACTACGTTTCAGTTTCAGTTATTTGCATAAGGAAATGGTGTCTGTGGTCCTATGGTGGCCTTCAAATTTACATTGTGTCACTTTGTAATGCTCGTTTGAGACTAAAACTTGTTTGCCCTACTGTTTCTTTTTGCTGGAGGGCTCGCTTTTGCTCATGGAGTTTGAGTATGTTCAAGCATGTGACACAAAGGCGATTCCAGTCACAATTTATCTTAATGGCTAACAGTGGAAAACTTGTTGATAATACGGTTGCTCCTCAGATTTAGTCAGCCGGAGTTGGATGACTTTTAATGCCAGGATTAAACCGTTATAAAGTTAAGCACATTAGTGCATGCGGAATCCTCCACATTCCTCTCCAAGACTATTGGTGTTCTTGCAGATTTGACAAGTCCCTCATCTCTCCTGATAATGCAGCGGCTCAGCATGAGAACAGTGATAATTCACCCCTGAACAGCGGGATTTCATCCATTGATCGCTGGCATGACGCAAACAAACAGTCACAGCTGGACTCTGTGGGGTCTCACTTGTCAGACGCGGCTGCAGGCACTCTGTCTCGCCCTGCCAGACACTCTGACCTTTGAAGAGCTGAATTGCCTCAGAAAATAAATTGATCTCAAGGTTATGAAGTAAAAATGGTTGTGTGAGTTTTTTTTTTTTTTTTTTGCTTTCATAATTAAAAGCTGAAACTCCTAAAAATCTATAGGTCACAGTAACATATGTAGGGTTGACTCTCTGCATTTTGAAACTCTGCAATCTCCATCACCTGCTTTTAAATGGAGCGGTATTTATGACACTGAACCGTAGTTCACTGATAAGCTATGCAATATAGATATAGCTGTCAGTGAACTATGGCTTTGTGTAGTAAATGCCACTCCATTTGAAAGCAGGTGATGGAGATTTACTACTAATTAGGGCTGCACAATTAAATTTCTAATCGCGATTACAATTATGGATGCCAAAATTAGCATATTTTTCGGACTATAAGTCGCACCTAAGTATAAAGCACTATTCGGACGGGACTAGTTTTCTAAACTACGTTTGAGTTTCGATTCTTACCACCTTACATCGGCGATTTTCATGTACCAGTTCGTATTTTAAAATATCGTACATATTTTAACGTTTTATAAGTTGCAAAATTAAAATATAATACCAAAATTGATTAGATATGTTTTACATGTCCAAGCAAAAACTTTTTTAAGATTATAATTTAAATGCTGTTATTTTCTAAATGAATCTAGGCATAAGGGTCGGACACTTGAGATTGTGTTTTCATCATGATACTGCCTGATAACTGTAGCAAAATGCAGTGTGAATTTCAAAATTCATTCTGAACCAAATGTACAGCAGAAGGGTTGCAAAAATGGTGATTTAAATATATTTTTATGTTACTTAAATCAAATGCATTGACACTTACATGCAAGACATTGCATTTTCATTTAATTTGGGTAATACAATTTAATTTTAACTTTAAAGCATTAAAATTGTTTTTAATTTACATATTAAAACTAGAAAATAGCAAATGTAAATTATTGAATTTTCATTTTGCACTAAATGTTGCACATATGAAAAAATTTCAAAATAATTTAAATACAGAAATACATTGCCATTTTACATATTGCATTGTAAATTTGCATATTACATTTCAAAAGGAATTTTGCTACCCATATGCTTCCATAAAGTACAGCACTCTTTGTCATTCATACTACATAATAATTTTTTGTTTATGGCTTCTCACCTGCACCTGTAATGCTCTTTCTTGAGCGTGACTGCTGCAGGAAGTGCTAGCAGGACACATCACACACCCATCTGGGCTCTGAGCTCCTCTCATTCATTATAGATGACAGAACTCTCTGGTCGCTCAGACCTCATTCCTCTCACCATTAATTATGCACAGTTCAAGCTAATAAGAGAAATAAATTCTCATTGAGACATTCACAGGTTATCTGTGTTTGGTGTGATGTAGTAAAAATGTATACAAATGAAACTTTAAATGTACATATGGTAAAAGAAAAAGAGAGTGATGGATTCAAACTAGTGGGCATTTAGAAAAAGTGGAAGGTTCATAACTCATACGGGGTGCTTAAAGCTTTTTTTTTTTGCTTGTCAGATTATACAGTGTAACTTAGTTCTTGGATGAAAGGCAGACTGTGACATCAGTTTGTACTTTTACACATTTATTTGATTTAATCGTTGCATGCCACATGAACTGCTCCAAAACTACTGATTCTGCTCTGGCACAGAGCATGGCACTTACTTTTTTTTCCAAGGTGCACATGTAAGTTTAAACATTTTTGAAGTGCATTAAAAAAAAATGTAGGTGCACAATGATAATTGATCAAATAATGTGTAGCTGTAATAAGAAGATTATTGTGTCGATACTAGTCAAATCTGTTGAGTAATTGTGTCAGGGCAGCCAAGAAAGATGCTAGAAATGTTTCAGTTGATTTAAATGGCAGATAAAGATAATCGTGTAAAAAAAATACTACCAAAATATTAAGGAGGAAAAAATAATTTATGCATATTGCAGGTCAGGAGTTTTAATTATAAACAAGCTGAAAATACACAATGCTTTAAGTTTGAAATGTTCTGTTTGATTATTGCTGGCTGCTCATTCAAACAGAAAAGCAGGATAAAATATGCACTGTGACAACTGTCTACACCATATTGCAATATAATCACAATAAAGTGAACATGATTAATCAACAGTCAATCATAAACAATCACTTAAATGTGCTGTATTCATTGATTGCAAACTGCTCTGAAACCGCAAGTATGGATCTTGACGCAACAGCACTGTATTTTTACTTAAAAATGCAGCGTTCATAAGTAGGGATGCTCATTTCGATTAATTTTCCTGACCGACAACCGCCGCTCGTTAATCGATTATTAACCGTTAACTGATAAGATTATAATATTGAATTGGCATTAAATACAAATAAGATTGACGCGTATCTGTGACCCTTTAAAAAAATACAAACATTTTTTTTATATATAAAAGGGTTTATTTTAACGTGCAAACAGCAGCAGCATACAGAACCGGTTTCAGTTAAAATTTCCACGCACCTGCAGCATTTCTGACAATGAGAGAAAAATAGAATAAAAAATTTACAAATAAAAAACGCAATAGGCCTACACTAAATATATTTTTTAAACTTAAATAATTAACAAATTAAGATGACAAAGAGAAAACACTGAATCCGTTTGAATGAAGCTTTCAAAAACCGGGATTTTTTTCTTTAGACTAAGATTTTTCGTTAAATAAAAATAGCAGCCCTACCTCAACTCCTTGTCTAATTTTTATTTAAAAAAAAGCAACATATCAATGTGTGATGTGGGGTCAGTCTGGAGCGCAGCTTGTTGACAGTTAGACCCGCGGCAGAAAACACCCTCTCCGATGGGACCGTTGTACCGGGAATACACTGGTAACGTCTCGCTAGTGGCCAGCTTCGGGAAGCGCCTTTCATTTGCTTTCCACCAGTCAAGATGATTAATATCCAGAGAAGGAGGATCATCTCTCATATAGATGTCAACCTCTGCTTCTGGATAATCAGTGCGTTATCTTCTCAGATCACCGTGCATCGCATCTTCTCCCTGATAACATGGAGGGCAGTGTTTGTTGCCCTTCATCACTCGAAGCGCGTGGGTGTTTGCTTCGTAAATCGTACTTGTGCTACTGCTGTATTTTAATACGGCGCCGCATAATTTACAGGTAACATCGTCGCCCTTTCTGTTAAAATGATCCCACACAGTGCTTCTTTTCGCTCGCTTCATTTTGCTTCCCTTGCTCGGGTGCCGACGCGCTCCGTGAGTTAATAAATATAAGCTATATAGTAGGCTATTTTATTTGTAAACCATGCAGCAAACTAAAAAAAAAAAAAAAAAAAAAAACTTAAAAAAACGTTTTAAACCGTTTAACTGATAGTATTAATCGGTCAAAATGTTTACTTTCGGTTAACGGTTAAACGGTCAATATGAGCATCCCTATTCATAAGGAAATCATAGCCTTTTGAATTTTAATAATAACATTAGATTTAATATTGGAAAGAACACTTTTTTTTTTTTTTTTTTATGCCATTCCTGTTTTTTTCCCCTAATTTAAGACCTCTTAATCTGAAACAGTATTTAAAGTGACCCTATTATGGTTAATGAAAGGTTCATATTTTGGTTTTGGGAGTCCCCAACAACAGGTCGATATGCATTCAAGGTAAAAAAACACAAACAAACAAAAAAAACTTTCATTGTCTTATAATATGCATATTTTATTTTAATTTTTTTACCCTACTTGCTCAATGACTCTCAAACGATTCGCTCAACGATACATTTTTCCAAACCCCACCTTTGCGTGATTCTAAGCGGCGGTGATTGGTCTCATTTTCATTTCATCATGCCTATAATGCCTGATCAAGAAATCATTTGTGAATGAAGTGCTGCTTTGTACGGTGTTACCAGGGAAACCATTTTTTTACTGCCCCAAAAGCGGCACCTAGTGACATAGAATTAACTTTCATTTATATTCGGACCAAAGCGTGTCTGTGGGCGGGCATTATGCTAATGTTTCATGTTCAAGTCAACATGAAACGAAAGCGAATTCCTTGTATGTGTAAACATACCTGGCAATAAAAGCTCATTCTGATTTTGATTCTGAAACAGCTTGGGATTGGTTTTAAAAATGACACATTTCAATTATTCAGAGTCGACTCTTTCGTTTTAAAGACATTAACATTATACACGTTGCACTTTCAGATTGAAAATTTTGCAGGATGTTTTCACTCACTTACAGCTGTGTAACATACTGCATGGAAGGTAATTCTATTCCAAAATCTATAATGGGGCACTTTAAGACATTTGTTATACAAATTAGAATACCTTATCAGTGGATGCCCATTTTCCACAAGTTGATATGATTCTTTATGGTCTGGCTCTTAATGAAAATCTTTAACATACTTTATTTAAAAGTTCTCAGTGGTAGTGTAAAAACACTCTTTTTAACACTCCGCCCCTCTTTTTAACACTCCGCCCAGAACAGACTGTAAACTTCAGTCGTGAAACTTACTAACTAGCATTAGGAAGGGTGATTTGCAAAGATTCATAAAAAAACCCCTTATACTCACTTCTTCTGAAGATGAGGCTGGATCACAAATTATTCACACAAACTTAATTGCATTTAGGCAGTTTAGGGATCAGTGAAATTAGTGTCAGAATAAACAAGCAAACAACTCAGTGTGCAGTTGACTTTAGGAAAATAAATATATCTGGTAGCTCTGAAGGCTCTGTAATATTGTAATTGTTCCCATGTTACAATGACAATACTTAGAATGGGCTTTGAGTATCATTGGCTATTTTTGGCTCTGGAGTTATTTTTATTTTTTTATTTTTTTGTGCAAGCATCTGGACACGCAACATGAAAAGCTTCCAACATCTCTTTTGTATCTGATGTTTTTTTCCTTTCGGTCACATCTTTTATACCAGGACTGTTTGTTTTCTCTCTATCATATAGTGACTTTCCTCCCGAAAGCTGAAGTGCTTGGATACTAAATAATTCAGCTGACTTTCTTTTATTTTACCACTTCTGAATAAGGCATGCTCTTAGAGGTAGAATCTACTGATGGAGAGGAAAGCGAGATCTTTCAGTCTTTCGGTCCTCCACAACATTCCTGCACCCTTTTACAACTACTGCTGTGATCCGTGTGGGTTGTCTGGAGACCTAAGCCAGCCTTTGGATTATTTGGGTCAATCTCGCTTTAGCCAACCGACCTTAGGTATTGAGAAATGTAATGGATGCCCCGAGCAATAGCTCAGCTGCTGCAGGCACAGTTAGTCTCCAGCCAGATTTGTCTTTTTCACTCAAATTTTTGGCTAGAATATTTTCTCCAGTGGTCAGAATTCTGGATCATTGTTAAATTATGTTTTTTTTTTAGGATAATGGATAGTGAGAAAGAAAGAAGAATCCAAAATTCAACACACAAGCAGTGTTAACTTAAATGGCTTGAAATGGTATATCTGATCTGTTGCTACAATCCATGATGTTTTGCTTTTGTGTGTCTGTGTCTCTTCTACGCTAAAGCACAGATCAGATTTGGCAGATTAAAATGCATGTGGAACGGGTAACACAAGGGAGTTTTGGTTAGTGTTTTCAGCAAGCGTTGGGACACTTGAGCTACAGTTGTGATTGCTTTGTTTTCCAGTAATTGAATTCTCCAAAATCAGAGTCCAATGCTGATTAGAAGAGCAATAAACATCTGCCCAGACAAGCATGCATTGATCAGGAGATGCATGAGAACAGTGAATCAATGAGATCAATAATAATTGAACATGAAATAATCAACAATGCATTTTAGTTTCGATTAGTTGAGTCTTGGCTGAATGATCTTTGTCAGTGAAACATGCTTTCCATGCATTGACTTGAATGTTTTATTAAGTGTCAATCGTGGCAGTTTTTCATTAATAAACTATAAATACTTCATAATTACATGTAGTGCATGCAGTCTAATCAAACATATTTACTTTTTTCAATAAACCTTGATTAGAACTTTAAATCATATGCTACACAAGTAATAATATTTAGGTTTATAACTTCACTTTATTTATAGGACAGTTGATTTGTTGCTCAGAAGTGAGAGAGAGTGTGCGTGCTAACATTTGGGTTGTGGTTTGGTAACTCTTTAATCTGTTTTGCTGGTTTGAAACTAAAAATAAATCTTTGTGTGTGTGATTTACTACTGTTCAAAAGTTTGAATGTTTTTGAAAATAAAGTTTCAAATGCTCACCAAAGCTGCATTTTTAGTTGATCAAAAATGCAAGTTATGCCTTTCTATTTTAATACTATTTGTTAATTTTTTCCTGTTTCAGCTGCAATGACTCACATGATCCTTCAGACATCATTCTAATATGTTCATTTGGTGCTCAAGAAAACATTTCTTATTATCATCAGTGTTTAAATATTCTTTTATGAATAAAAAGTTCAAAACAGCATTTATTTGGAACGGACAACATCTCATACTATAATGTTTTGGAGAATTGGTGGCTTATTTTTATGAATTTCTGCGATGTCATTTGTCATTAGAAATATCTGTACTGTCACGATTTACTGCATCCCTGTTGAACAAACATGAATTTCTTTTAAAAAAACGTCCCAAACTTTTGAACGGGTCAGTGCCAGACCATAACCTTTTGGTTCACTGTGTGTCACTTCCCCTCAGTGATATCCGTATTAAAATGTGAAACATCTCTGAAGCATATCAGCACTTAATCCATTTCCTGTCTTTACTTCTTACAGCAAATTTGAGTAGGTTTTATGACTGCACAATTCATTTTCATTGAACCATAAAAAGCACATGAATCAATAAAGTGCATATCTATTAAGAAAGTGTTATTTGAAGCATCGGCACTAGGAAAAGTTTCCTTTTGATTTTACTACAGGGTTCTTAGACATTAATTTCATTTAAATATTTGTTCTTGGTGGTTTTATTGCACTTGCTCAGCCTGTTAATCAAATAATGGATGTCACTGCCTCGTATTGGAAGGCAGGGGAAAATTGATTATCCTTTCACAAAGTCTTCATTACGTTGCTACATGTCAGCTGAGGAGGGATGAGCAAAATGAAAGTGCAGGGACCGTCACAAGGATCAAATCTTGTTGCTGTGTTTTCCAACACTAATAAAAAGGTCATGTCAATATGTGTCGTGGCGGTTTTATATCACTCTTGTCTAAGAGCTGTTGAGAATATGTAAAGGATTGCCTAGTATTCATCGCAGTGATAGTTGATACCGACGCATTCATAAGTCCATACGAGTCTATACGGTTTCAAAAGGTGTATTACTGTAAAACTGGTCGATGTACAAAAAAAGAAAAAAAGAAAATCCCTCAGACCTGCAAAAGCACAGACAGGGCACAGTCTGTCATGTATCTTGCTGGTTTTTGCTGTGAAAGCCTGTGGATTCTATGAAACTTTTAGACTGTCTGCCCTCTTTTTTCAATCCTGAAGCCAAAAGGATAAAGCAGAAAGATTGATTTTTTTTTCTCCCTTCACTCATTCTGAGAGGTTTTTCTTTTTGTGGGTCAGAGATCCTGAAAGCCGACTTCTACAGGTCTACCTCCATTTTATGACAACACATCAGGTTTAACAGTGGTGTAAATTTGAGACTTGAAATCGTAGCTCGGGTGCCTTAGGCTTATATTGAAAATTACAAGCACATTTTCTCTAGTTTAATTATAGTTGGTAACAGCTTCTCTCAGCTTGCGAAGAGAATTGCGATCGAAACACAATATGCCTTTTTAATGTTTTATGAATGTGGCTTAATGATGCCAGGCAGGGCATGATCTCAGTCACATGCAAAATACACTTGTTCTATTTGTTAATTCATGTAATAATTTGTCTAAAAATGTTCTCTCCCATGTGCCATTCCAAACTTGTATGCTTGTCTTACTTCCATGGGTCACATATGAGGACTGTCATAAAAAAGCCATAAAAACATCATAAAACTAGTCCATGTGACCAAATCCTGAAGTCAAATCGTAGCTTTATGATATTTAAACTTGAAAATCTTAATTTCTACCCTTGCTATACTTGACATGTTTATTGGAGAAGTTGGAGTGTCTGATTCATAAACAAATCCTTCTTTTGAGTGAATATTTTCAAAGAATCTGTTGATCCAGCACACAAAACTGGTCTGAATGATTTATTCATAATGAATTAGACTGATCTGTCTTTTAATATTTTCGGGCTGTTTGTAACACAAGGCTGTCATATGACTCCAGAAAATTAGTGCACAAGTTATGTGGACCACTTATATGGTTTCCATTCACTGTAATTGCATGAAAACGAGCATCCAGACCATTATTCTGTTGTCGTGTTCTACAGAGGAGAAAGTTTTGAAAGCACACACATGAGAAAATGACACCATTTCCTTTTTTGACTGAACCAGTCTTTAAGTAAATATTGCATCAAGTAATCATTCAAGACAAATACACACTCCGTAATAAAATGAGCCGAGAAACCTTACAAACAATAAAATTAAGATGCAAATGAAGTAAACGGTGTACTTAGTATTCAAGAACACGTTCAGAGATGGAGAATAATAGAATTTAATCAGATGTTTATTAAAAGTGAGGGTGGTTGAAAATATTGGCAGGACAAGAACAAATCTGAATAATATCCTTACTGTTGAGTCCTGTTTGCATCATATTTGCAATGGGAGTGTATTTCTTTTAGTTTAATAAGATAAATTAATAAAATGTTTATTTTACTTATAATCAATATTGAATATATATATATATATATATATATATATATATATATATATATATATATATATATATATATATATATATATATATATATATATATATATATATATATATATATATATATATATATATATATATATATTTCCAAAGGGGTTACTAAACCTTCTGGAGCTATGCAGCCGAGAACAATGAAAGTTGTTTTTTTTTTTTTTTTTTTTTCAGCCTCAATTTTTTGATTAATTTTAGGGTTAGCATGTTAGTCATCATGTTAAACTGCAAGCTCTAATGCACAGATCCAATCTTTGACAAATCAGATTCAGTTTTGTACCTGTTTGCGTTCACTTAAAACAAAATTATCGTGTTTGTGTTAATGCACCACAACAGGCTTTTTGAGCAAGAAGTGCGTTTTTCCATTCGTCACACTCCGCCGCATTAGAGAGTGTTTGACATCCCTAGACGCCACACTTCTTTAGAGACATAAATTTGTCCATTCATCCTACAATTTGAGAAAGCGTTTTATTAGGGAGCATTGAGTGGCTTGGTAGCGGAGGAGGACGCACCTCTCGGCACGCTGTTGGCCGGTCGCCACGATTCCACTCTCATTCAGAGAGCCAGGCAAATGGCTGTAACTTAACTCTGCCTCCCTGTTTTCAGCTGCGGGACTGGGCTGTCTCTGGAGAGTGGGTTTTGGCAGTGGATCAATGGCTCTGTGTGCCTGAGATGGAGATAGAGAGCATGTGTGGTAGCGTGAGCCAGGCTAGCCAGAGAGGCACATGTCCACCCTCTTGAGCTGCACCTGTTCTCTGGCATGCCGACTGCAGGTGCTCCTCGGGCGTTCGTGGATGGGTTGTTACTGTTTGTTTTATTTTCTTTCGTGGTGTCTAGTTCAGGTGTTTTGCCTATGCACACAAATGTGTACAGCGGGTCATTGACCTCAGGAGCTTCACTTGGCAGTCAATGATTGGCCTTCATCATGCTGATAATGTACACAGGTGTCAGATGGCAGGGTTTTTTCATTGGTAGACAACCGTAATATGCAAATTCATAGCATTCACCCCTAAACACTCAGTTTAACTGGGAAATATTTAGAGGTCTGGCATGGTGTGATCTGATTAGCTGGGAAGAAAACCCTCTGTTTTTTGATGTTGTTGAGAGAAAAAAAAAAAGAACAGTAAAACTGAAATGTATCTTGTCTCATGTAATTGCTCAAGCAGTGTTTGAACCGCAGAAAGATGTCAGAAAAAACAGCTTGGAAGCAATGTCACATAACATTGCATTTACCTCAGAAAAGCCATTCCTCAGTCTGTAATTTGGCTCCAAAAAAGCGATATTATCCACCCGATCTCATGACAAAAACATACCTGTGGGAACTTTTTTTGCAAAAAAAGTACATATCACTACAGTTTCCTACAGCAATGAATAGTAAAACAACTAGCACTTGTAGGCTAAATAAGGGCCCTATGATATCCATTTAAATATTTCTAAATTCCATTTTTTCCATTTCAGTTTTTCTGGATTCTGATTCATTTATTTTATTTTTTTTTTCAATTTAAATTTTTCTCGACTCCTTTTTAATAGATAAATTACATTTTATTAATCAAAAAGCATGTCTAATTAATTAAAATCATGAAACTTATACATTTTCACATCAGTTATTACAAGTTTTACAAAAATGACATGGCCCTATTAATTTTTTTTTCTTCTTCTCAGAAATCAATAATAATTTCTCATAAGTAGCCTTATGAATTTTTTTCCTCAGAAATTCTGGCGTGTATTTACATTTTTCTGGTTATCCAATTAAGGCATAACACATGAAGTTCATTTAACTTTATATACTTTATTTAACTATATATATATATATATATATATATATATATATATATATATATATATATATATATATATATATATATATATATATATATATATATATATATATATAAACTTTTTTTATTATTACAGCCATTGTTTAAATCTTTACATTTCAACATTGAATTAGAGTATAAACAGAATTATATCAAAAGTTGATAGAAAATGCCTTCTATACAATTTGTATGTTTAGGCTATATACAACTCAGTTTTTATTTGTGTTATTGTATGTATTTGATTAATTGTTTAATTAAACTTAGTTTTCAGCTAAACTAAAACTTTAATTTCTGATTTTGTGTTGCATTAATTTTGTAGAACTCTGTGTTCTTTTTACTTTTAGATCCGCATTTCTATGATGTAGCATTTTAAATGCCTCTACTTAGGGCTGGGCGATATATCTAACGATGATCATGCGCATCTAAATGGAGCGGCATTTAATAGACAGAGCCGTAGATCACTGACAAGCTATGCAATATCGTGTTTATTATCCCAGATGAATCGCCTTCGATAATGAACACGATATCGCGTAGCTTGTCGGTGACCTATGGCTCTAGTAAATGCGACTCCATTTAAAGGAGGTGATGGCTAGTTAGTGCTAATCACGGATCCAGATTAACTGACTAGATGCGCATGATCATATTGTTAGATATATTGCCCACCCTACCTCTAATAATCTCAGTTAATTCGTTTCAGAACAGTTCAAATGATTGTTGCTAAGTACAGTATAATCTTTTTTTTTTTTTTGTCTGAGTCTCTTGCATGAATGCTCTGCTTCAGATCCTGTTGGTTGTTGCTTAACTCAAGTTTTGGATTCGTCATGTTGCATGACCTAAACTTCTGAGGTTTTGTTGTCAGACAGATGCATTATAGATCACAGACTGATTCAGTTCTGCTGTAGAATCTCCTAATGTGACTTTGATATTGTTGAGATCTCAATACCCTTTAATGCCCTAAGCGATCGGGAGGTTTTGTTTTAAATAAAGTGAGACTGCTGTGTTGTTTGAAGGGAGCGATATTCCCTTAGATGCTGTGCCTTCCAGTGTGGAAGACAGACAATATTAAATCTAAGAAATGTCTGCAGATCCTCTTATAGAGTGACGTGATGCAGTGATAAAGAAGAATCTGACTGGTTAGGTTCAAGCCTTGCAACAGATTTATGAGCTAGGAAGTTTTATTATTCAAAGTCTGGATATAAGATCTTAATGCTCAATATATGTGGATTTAACTATTGAGTGAACTGAGGAACATTTACAGTTCATTTTATATAGGGGTGTGCCAAACTTATTGTAAATTTTATTATTCGACCAATATATAATTTTTGGGCATTTTTAAATTCTCAACATCGGCTGATAAATTTTTACTGTTTGAATAAAACGTTTTGGAAGCTTTTATTTTGACAGCAACAGGTCTTTTATTTTTACAGCGTTAAGAACGCCAGCACCTCAGTGCAGATGCAAATTAAATTAAATATGAATTTTTTAAATAGAAAGACTAAAATAGTATTTTCTTTTAAAACATACTCCAGTAATCTTGAATTCATTTTTGGACTGTAGCTATATAGAATTAACCTTAATACAATAATTTGATATTTATTTGAGAAAAGATTCCCAGTATGTTTTTGCTTTGATTTTTTTATTTTTTTACATTTTAATTTATTTTTGTTTCATTTTAATTTATACAAATATAAGAGTAGAAAAAGCTGCTAAAGTATAAATCTGTTTATTTTATAGATTTATTTATCAAGTTCAAATATATTTAAAAGTGCTTGGATTATTATAAATTTTGTAATTAATTATAATTTTGTAAATGTGTAAAATCTATATTTCATTGCAGCAAGTGTTATGCATGTTATTGTTTATGAATTAAATAGTGTGATTTCATATATATCAGCTTTATATCCGCCATCAGTCATCCTTCTCTATAAGAAATCAGAAGTGGCATCAGTCTTGAAAAAATAAAATAAAGTGTAAAAAAAATCCATATTGATTGACCCCTAGTAAAAATCAATGATACGATCCGTAGGTTTGCCTGAATGACTAGTAGACTAATCTTTTAAGAAGGGTTTCCCTGACCCTGATCGGACGTGATTCTACATAACATGCTGTTTCATTGAGAAACTGATAGATGAAGAAGAAAGTAAGTTTAAAAGGCTGTTGGCTGACCATTGTGGCCCAATCCCTAGTCTTTTCGAATCCTCCCAAAGCACAAATGTGTTTTACTGCTGTAACATCTGATGTCAAGGTGGAGTAGAGTCTTATCGTCACACCCACTGACTGAGTGACACATCAAGCTCCTGACTGCTTCAGCCTCAAGGCCTTGTCGTCGGAGAAGGCATTTCATCTTCTGTTTCAGTGCAGCATGACTGTCATTTCAGAAACAGCCGTTATGTGAATGACTAAATTTTCAGCTTGACACCCGTAGCCTGCAATGTTGGCATAATTATGTCTCCACATGTTTGAGATCTGCTGCTGGAGTGTCATTACTATTGCTGTTTACAGTAGTGTTTCTGGTGCCGTAAGGGAAGTGAAATTACAGGCGTGTCTGAATCGAAACCGTCTCAGATAGTTACAGCATTGTGCATGTGCTGCATTTGGAGGCTTCATCCTTTGATACAGCTTAGGGATGATCATTTTCTAAAGTTTTGTTAGTTTTTTTTTATTTTTATTATTATACATTAATGAAACTTTTTTTTTTTTTAATGAGCTTGTTTATATGATTGAACACTTCATGTCAACATTTGCCTAATTTTCATTTTATCCTTTCATCCGACATAAGCTGCAGCTGTAAAGGTCATCGGAGTAAGAGATAAAAAAAAGCCATTTAATCCTTTTACTAATTTATTTATCATTATTTTCTGAATAAATTAGAACTACCTATGAATTAGCATTTTCTCATTTAAAACCACTTCAAATCATTTAAAATTGCATTGTTACTTTATAATTAATAATTATAAATACATTTAATAAATATAATAAAATATATTACATAATTATAGCAACACATTTCAATAATAATAATATTATGATTTAGTATTACATATTTTTGTCTGTATGATGTTGTAATTGTTAAACATATATTATTTAACACAATATGAAGTATTACTCCCATTTAATATTTTGTTCACTATATTTAAATACATTTGGGTTTTACATGCATATATATATATATATATATATAGATATATATATATATATATATATATATATATATATATATATATATATATATATATATATATATATATATATATATTTTTTTTTATTATTATTTTATTCATTATCATTTTTTGCATTAAATATTTCAGAAACTGACACTGTTTTAGTAAATCAAATTTTTATTTACAGAGAAACGGCTGATTACTCCTTCATGCAAGCAAGCCAAGATTGTGTGTTTGTGACGCAGACATGACCTGACATGAAGTGCTCAAGCTACAGTACACACTTTCACTTTGAATGGCTAATTAACTGATCACTGAATGCTTTTGTGCTGACGCTGACTAATCGATAAGCTTAATTGATTAAATGAATGGTGATTTATTGATCATGATCATCTTTAAGTTATCCAGCTTCAAAACAAAACCCAGAGCGAGCGTTCTTTACAAAAAACACTGAAGAGGTGTCAAACATACCGTAGATCTCTTGTTTAGTGACCTATCAAAGTCACCCAGATAATGAGCGTTGAGCAGGATCAATCATTAGTGTGTGTGCTGTGCTCACACTGCTGCCTGAGCTTGGAACTCTTAATGGCTCCTCTGTGTTGATATTGAATGTTTTGACATGTATCATGGGACCGTTGAGTTGGCTGCTTATCAAAACTGTGTTTCCATCTCTTCCTTTAGGCTGTGTGCAAACATGCTAACCTGTGGCTTCCTGTTGCAGGCTGTCACGAGCGTAATGGGGTTTTGTGTGCATGTTTGCATGATTGCGTGGCATCCCGTTTGTTTGTGTAACTGAACCTTTAGTCAACATTTGCCTAATTTTCATTCTATTATTTCACCCATCATAAGCTGTAGCTGTAAAGGTCATCTGAGTAAGAGATAAAAAAAAGACCCATCCTTTGTTAAATTATGATTAACACTTTGTGTAGTAGAGGCTTTTGTTCTGTTATGAACAACAGTTTATTTTATTACACTTGTAGTATTTATTAATGTTTTGAGCTAATTGTGTTTTTTATGTTCAGTTTTAGTATTCTTTATTATTATTATTATTATTATTATTTATTTTACTTATTTGTATTTTTAGAATTTGGTTCAGTTAGTTCAAAAGGTAACATTTCTGATATTTATTCTATAATGTCGCAAGCTTGAATTTAGCTGGATGCTAACATTTGCATGCAAACGGTTTACCACACCTGCTGCGTTTCATATCATATCTTATGCAAAAATTATACAAAACAATTAAATATGTCGCCTAAGGATTTCGACAGGCAGGAGACAATTTAGTAATGTTTAAATGCAATGTTGTGTGTTGAAAATGCAGTTCTAAAGACGCTTATCACGTCCTTCCTTCTGTGTGAACTCTGCTGCTGACTAGGTAGTTATAGACCGTCTTATCAAATTTGCCTTGTCATGTACTTATGAGGGCTCCCTACTGAATACTAACTCTTCACAGCACTGCATATTCCCTCACCACTGGAAAACGACATCAGGAAAATGACTGTTTCATTCTGATAATGTCTTCTCCTTGAAGGAGGCTGGATAACGGCAGCACATTGTCACAATTAACAGTGGGAATCTTTGGATTTTTTTTAAGCTCTGTCTTTTTAAGTTGGTGACGTCTCAATTACAGAATCATGGCATATTGTGTACTGTAGGTGACGAATGGTCAGGAGAAAAAACTGAAAAATAATTCTGCTGAAAATTATTCTGAAGCTGCATTTCTTGTCAATTGTTGTGGTTAATGATACTAAAATACAAGAAGGCATATTTGCAAGAACGAGAACAACTAGGGGAAAACAGAAAAACAGACTTCCTCTCTTTGTTGTAAAGCGCAAGAGAAAAGGAAACCTAAAATGCACAAATCTGCTTTAACATGCATCACAGGGAGATTGTGTAATGTCAGGGCTTTCCAAGAGAAACGGATGTCTACCATTCATGGAAAACGGGGAATGATATAATTGTGATTTATGGGCCTATAGAAAGGTCATGGAAATATTTCCAAATCTTAAAGTCATGGAGTAGTTTTATTTTTATTTTCCCTAGTTGTAATTAACATGATTAAATGTACTGTAAGTGAATAAATTTGACTGAATCCAAACTCAAGGGGAAGTCGTGGCCTAGTGGTTCGAGAGTTTGACTCCTAACCCTAGGGTTGTGGGTTCGAATCTCGGCCCGGCAATACCATGACTTTCACTTTCACATTGATGCGTACCTCTCCCGTCTCAGTGCGTGCACTCAACCGCTGTAGCGCGCAGCGACACTATGTTAGCGTTTAGCTTAGCACCATTCATTCCTTAGGATCCAACAGGGATGAATTTAGAAGCTACCAAACACTCCCATGTTTTCCCTATTTAAAGATGGTTACTTGAGTAAGTATGGTGACACAAAATAAACAGTGGTGATTTCCTGAGCGGATAAAAATGATGACTATAATGTACTGCGGAAGAGCACTTTGCAGGACTATGCAGCACTTTGACCTCTACGCAGTAATATCACTCTTTCAGGAGTGATGATATTACTGCACCGAGGTCAGTGTGCTGCGAAGTGCTCTTCTGCCATACATTATAGTTATCATTTTTTATCCGCTTAGAAAATCGCTGTGTTTAATTTTGTTACCATACTTACAGTACTCGGGTAACTACTCATGTAACCCTCTTTAACTAGGGAAAACATGGAAGTGTTTGGTGGCTTCTAAAGTCATCCCTGTTTGGATCCTAAGGAATGAATGGTGCTAAGCTAAACGCTAACATAGTGCCGCTCTGCGCTATAGCGGTTGAGTGCACACACTGAGACGGGAGAGGTACGTATCAACTCGTCTAAGTTGAGGGAAGAACTTAGTGGAATATGGAAAATAGTGCCGTTTTCCTTTAAGTGGTAATGTATAATTTAGATTTTTGC
This sequence comes from Carassius auratus, assembly GCF_003368295.1. NCBI lineage: Eukaryota > Metazoa > Chordata > Actinopteri > Cypriniformes > Cyprinidae > Carassius > Carassius auratus. The sequence continues at coordinate 29,530 of NW_020525764.1, forward strand.
TGCATGATGTGTATATTTTAGGTCCATGGCATTAGAAAATTAGCAAAAACCAATTTCTTTGCAAAAGAAAAAAATGTAAAACCTAATTAATATAGCTTGTTTCCAGTACATTACAGGCAGGGTTTTCTGTTAGTCAGTCCCACAGCAGTGGCGCCTGCATATCTCAGGCCTTGAGGTCAAGTAAACATTCTCATTTTTACAGGAAGTACCTTTTCACTTAGTTTTCCCGAAAGGAAGCAGGAGCATCTCTTTCTGTTTCAAATCTGGCTTGGTTTTTGTTTGTTTACCTCAATCACACCACCATCATGTTTCAAATACTTTTTCTCATTTACCAAGGTGCTGTTTTTCTTGGAAAACACCATTGTTCTTCCCTCCTCAGCGATGGCTGCCAAGGCCACACGTGGCACTGACTAGGAAATGAAGAATATGCTTTGGTGTGAAGGATAGAGGTACTATTGCATGCGGCTCCTCCAGCGATTCACATAAATAGTGCAGAGCCTATTCAGAGGCCGTTTGGGTAAGCTCGACCAGTCGATGAATGGAGCCTGCGTTTCTGTCGCCGAGCTGCCACAGCCACAGGATTTCAAACACAGCACCACCAAGGGAGTAAACAATGAGTTGTAAATGAGAGTAAAGCCGCGTGCCTGCTGGGAACAGATTGCACGTGTTGAGAGAAGGGATGAAGATCTTACCAACGATAAGCTGCTGAAGATTCTGCCACTGTGAGAAGGTTGGAGCGGGCAGAGGAGGAGACAGACTCCAGTTCCTAATCCTAATTCTCTCAGTAGCTGACACACAATCCCTCTGATACTCTCTCTTGTGACTGTGCTGGTTGTAATTAAGGGACCAGAACCTCTTCAGGAGTTTGAAAGCAGATTTGAATGACGCTTATAGGGCTGGTTATTTTGCTTGCGAGTCAAATGAGTTGACTCGTGAAATGTTACATCTGAAGTAGAGGATTCTTTTGTTAGGACGAATGCAAGTTGACGGTTTTTGTGGTGTTCTGCTTCGCTCGAACCAATTTTTCAAGTGCAGACTTGATGGCCAGGTGGGCCTGATTAGATTTTTATGCTAGACGGGTTTACCTGATGTGCTCGGCGGTTTTGATTGTACAGACATTTGAGGAAGACAGATGCCTTGTTGTCAGGTTCTGTAATGAAAAGACATTCATCTTAATGACAACCACATAACACTCTGATAAGCTCTGAGAAGATTTTGGCTTTTTAGCAGGACTGTCATTTAAATAATTACATTTACCGTTTACATCATTTTTAATTGATTTTATTAAATTGCATCAATCTACCTTTATAGAAAAAAAATCTACTTCTCATATATTGCAGTAAAAAATAAATATATATATATATATATATTTATATATATATATATATATATATATATATATTTAAATGAGCAAATGTTTATAGACATTTTCAAAAGCATTTATATTATTTTAAATCTGATTTGCTCTTTAGATTCCTTGAAATATTTCTCATATAAATTATTTTAACTAGACCGTATACTGTATCATCCAGTTTTATTTGATATTGCATTCAGCTGTGAGCTTAAGGAGTTAGACAAAATGTTTTTTTTTTTTTTTTTTTATTCTAATTTATTTTATGCAGCATACTATATATATATTTAGACAAAAAAAATGTATTTTATCTAATATATATATGTTTGTTTTTATCTTCTATATTTTAAATAATTTATAAATGTAAATGTGTTATTTATAAATTAATTTTCTACAATTTTTAGATTACGTATTTTATAGAATGTTTTGAACATTTTCCAGAAATGATTTTTCTTAATTTATATATATTTTTTTTTACAAATCAGTTTCAAGCACACACACATACATACATACATATATATATACACACACACACACACACACACACACACGTTTCAGGGCTGAAAACATTGCAACTTTTTGGTTTGAGAGTTTCAATGGATTTCCCTCTCTCTGCCTTGAGTCTGATGTCAGTAAACATTAACCAGACTCAATATCTGGCATTGATCCGACTGGATGCTTAGACACAAACACACTGTGCGGCCATGCAAAGCAGTGCACAGCTCCAGAGAAACAGTGGAGCTGTCGATGCTTGTTCTGGGAACCTGCACCGATCCATGACTGTGAACTCGTTGTTTTGAAGTCTTAAATGGTTTACACTACTGTTCCGGACAGGGAAAAAGCACAGTCAGCATGCAGTGGTCCCTGGTGGTCTAAGGAATAAAAAAAGAGGCATATTAAGGGGTGTTACGATGAGAGATGAAGGGTTTGGGAATGGGCAGGCGGGTACAGTAGAGGCTGAATATGCAGTGTTTGCGGGCAGCTGTTCAAATAGAAAAAGAAAGTCTGAGTGGGAGAACTTAAAATTAACATGCAGAAGATAAAAGGCAGACAGTATATGAAGAGTGGGTGATGAATTTTACCCAGCGCTGAGATTGTGACCGTTTCAGTTTTAGCACTGGTGCTTCTGCTAGTGTGCTGATTGCAGAGCACTTTCTCTCTTTCTCTCACCCTTTATAGAGTCCAAAATACAAAACCACTTTTTGCTGCCATTTCATTCTGTCAGGATCACAGTCCATTTTCCTTTTCCCCCTCGCTTTCTGTTTGACCTAAAACCTGGCTTTTTCTGATCCCTTCTCGGATCCCATTTACCCTCCTCCACCCATGCCAGTCCCATTTCCTCTCCATTTTCGTTAAGACAGGAAGCACGAGTCATTTCTCCCCGCAAATGGAACAGTGTTCGGTGTACGGAATTGAAAACATCATAACAGGGTATATGATTAGTAAGGTTAATCTATAACTAGTTAATCTGTAAATTAAATTATAAATCAGTTTGTATGTGTGTGTGTATGTGTGTGTGATCCGTCCCCGGTCAGTCAGACCTCACGCTTGTTTCAGCCGCTGAAGATTGTCTGAGGTTCTGTACTGTTTGCACCATGTTCTGACCCTTTGTACACCGTCACCACAGTAATCGCATGTGGGCCATAACCTTGTTGCTCGTTGACGTCACTGGCGCCCGCTGCCGTCTCCGAGACGGGAATCGCTCAGCCGGAGCGCTGCAGACAGATGGCAGGCACATTTAAACATGATAGGATTACACTGGACATATTAGAATTTTCAGGTATTAAAATCCTCCTGAAAAAGCAATTTTGATAAAGCAGAATCAGCACTTGGATTTAAACTGATTTATGTTGTAGACACGTTAGACTAGGTGACTTTTTCACACAATAAACAAGTCATAACGGTTACAGATCATTTCAGTTATGTGACCAAAAAAAAAAAAAAAAGCTTAAAAATTTCACTGATTCTGATTCACTGAAAATCCATAGTATTATATCCTTATTTTATTTGCTTATTTGTAACCATTTTGTTTTTATTAAATTAAATAAACAAAAAATAATTTTTATTTCATAGTTTAAGTTTGCATTCAGCATAAAATTGCTTATGTACAGTACATAGTCATGAACAGCCAGAAAGGTTAATGCACTAAATGCTAATTTACTAGTACTTTGCATTCCCTGTTTACATTTTTTTTTTTTTGATTTTACATTATTTCAGTTTTTATTTTAATTGTAGTCCAAATGTAAGGTTTTTTATCAATTTAGGTTTAATTTATTTTTAGTTTTACTCTAGTTATTTTAGTGTTTCAACTTATTTTATTAAATCGTCATATTTATTTATTTATTTATTTATTTATTTATGCGCACACACACACACACACACACACAAATCAGAAAACAAAATTAATACATATATATATATATATATATATATATATATATATATATATATATATATATATATATATATATATACATATACATATATACATATATACATATACATATATATATATATATATATATATATATATATATATATATATATATATATATATATAAAATTATAATTTATTTATTTATTATTATTACTTTTTCCAGTTAACAAATGTTTTCAGTAGTTTTATGTAACCATAATAACCCTGTGCTCAATCAAATTAATATAATCAATTAAAATACCTATATTAATCAAATAAAATACCTGTATTTCTTTTTGTGTTTTCGGCTGTAGATTCAGCAGTGCAGGATTACTGGTAAGAAAGTAAATACTGCTTGTGTTCATCTTCTCCACCAGTTGGAGGCCTTCATGACATCTTTGTCTATCTGCTTATCTCCAGCCTGGAGTCCTCAGCTAAAGACATTTGTTTCCACTTCTTTTATCTTTTCTTTTTCACTCAGTATGTTGAGTGTTGAGTGGCTGTCTTTGAAAGCAAAGAGAGTTACATGATTAGAACACACTTAAAGTTAGGCCAGCGGTCGATAAACTGATCTAATTTGACTGGAGCCAGTTGGCTGGTATTGGGAGGCTGTGCCGAGGCTGCAAATGACTTTATCCAGTCCGAAGAGTGTGTATGTGTGTGTCAAGAGCTTTATTTTTTTTCCTCTCTCTTTGGTGCTGTCTGACGCTCTCCAGGGAGAACAGCAGGTCTGTCTTCTTGACCTGCTAACTGACACCCCTGGGGAGAGCGAGTTTTACTTGGTCTAAAAACACTTTCCTGTGAGTTTTAGAAAGGGTTAGCTGGAGGTGGATTACTTAAAACACACAGATTACTGAGGATATTTGATCCTTCTCTAGTCATTGTTTCTCTGGGATCATCAGCGCCGTCCTGTCACAGTGAAAAATGAGTTCTGCGTATTTCTGCTTATCTTTGTTTCCTCTACACCACACATCATTAGTAAATAACGCAGCTGCTTTTCGCCTTCCGCTTAATAAATTAAGAGTTTTAGGTAAACAAAAATGCCAAAAAATAAAATGGTAACAAGTTTTTTGTTGTTGTTTATTGTGTTTTTGAAATATTGCAGCCATTTATCCAGTGATTTAGCCTACGCAATTTTGGTTTGCTCTTTTCTTATAAAATGTCTTGCTTTTGAAAATTATAGAAAAAAAGTGAACATGGAAAGCTGCTTTAATGGCATTTCAGATGTTCTTAAAAATGCTCACAACAATAATTAACAAAAGGCTCAAACACTGTTTTGTAAGCTTAAAACACATTGCACAAATATGTCATTTTATATCTGTAATTTTATGCACAAATAAATGCTGAACATCTTGCTTTTTTTTCTTTTGCTTTAACAACGTGTGCTTTGCATTTTTAATTACAGTTATGCAACATGATTTAAAAGGATATATAAATTAATATATAACCTTTGTGTCTGAAACTGCGTTTTATATGAGTCCCAGTTCACCTCTCCAGGAATATAAAAACTCTCATATTAAATGCCTCTTGCAGACAAACATGTCAATCAAAGAAGTCAATCATTGATTGAAAACCTGTTGCTTTGTCAGCATTAAAGGGAAAGCATGCAAACAGACTCTCATGATCCGTGTTTCATTGAAGAGCGAAGAAGAGTTGAAGAGTGTTTGAAATGCAGGTCTTAGGAAAATGTCACGTAATGTCATGACTAATAATGAGGCAGAACCTTCTCATTGGATAAGGCCATGCAATCTCATGAATAATTATTACACTCCTGTAGTGCATGCAAACATCCTGTCATGTTCACTCAAGGTTAAGTTTAAATTTAGAAGATAAAGTTACTAAATTAAAATGAATGGTTAATTAAAATGAATTCATATTGTATAATTATATAATTAATGACTTAAAGAGGTTTTAAATTTGCTGGCAGAAAAACCAAAATGTTGATATGGCTTAATTTGATGATTCAGCTTTAAAAGGCCATGATTTCATGAAATAAACATGAGCGCTGCACAGGTGCTCTGTGTATTGCTATTACTGGGGAATATATTTCTGCCATCCCGGAAGTGCCACCTGCTGGCAGAAAATGAATGTGCATTTTAAATAAGCTTGTTGTTTTTGTTCAGACCAATGCAAAAATTGCCCAATGATTTTATCCTGCAAACACGCAAAGCTGTAAATGTGAACTTTTGTGTGTGTGTTGTGTGTGTGTGTGTGTCTGTGTGTGAGAAAACTTGTATCTGGACAAAAGTATCTGAAGCAAAAGCATCTGATCAAAAGCATTTCGACTGTTAATTTAATCAAATAATTGAATGCTATTGATCCTTGATTAGCCCAGTGACCTGTATGTTAATTGTTGACAAATTCATTTTAATTTTTGTTCTGTGATTTCTGTGTGGTTTTACCTTTGCTCTGAAAAAATTTACCAAAATTCACAAGGCTAACCTCTTCATCTCTTACTCTGTCCTCAGATGATGCAGTTTTCTTGGGACAATTACAAGCGCTACGCCTGGGGCTCCAACGAACTGCGTCCCGTCTCTAAGCAAGGCCACTCCAGCAATTTGTTTGGTGAGTGTCTGCCTAGAGTGTCTCTCTGACCATGAAACTATGATTCGTGCACGTACAGCTTCACGTCCCAACATTAAATTGGTAAGCAGTCAGAACTGTCAGTCAATGCTGCACAGGTGGTTGGGTGACCTCCATCAAAAAGGCTTTTGATTTCTCTCCGGTCTGTCTCACTTCACAAGCTCCGTCTAGGTCTATTTCTGCTTTCAAGAGGACAAACTAAACCATTTCTGACTTCATCGGGCAGGAATAGCACGGTCACACCGCACAAATATAGTTTCACGATACCTTGATCCTCTTTGGTGCCTTTTTCTCATTAATGTGTTTTCCTTGCCTGTAAAGAAATGTTGTTTTGCTGCTTTTGCCCGTCACCCTCTTGACCCGTTTCTATTTTGAAGCTGAAAAGCACAGGTTGTGAGTGGGCATACTAATCTGTGAATAATTCATGAAAGACTGTCCATCTTCCTGTGAGGTTTGTAATATACAACAATAATATACTAAGAGGATGCAGCAACAACACATTATCACAGTCCTATGCTACCTGCATGCTGTGCATCAGTAAATGAATATGCATCATTTAGCTCCTCCCAGAAATGTAAGAGTGCCTTCCAAAAGTTTGGAAACACCCTAAAAAAAGGTTTAGAAAATATCAGCATGCATTTACACCACAAAATAGTCAGGATTTAAATAACTTGCATTATCAGTCAAGATCAACAATGAAAAGTTTTACTACTACTACTACTAATAATAATAATAATAATGGCAATATATACATGTCACAGTCAGACATGCCCCTGCTGGATTAAATTTAGCTCAGATTTATTTATTTATGTATTTTATTTTTAAGTAGATTATTATTTTTTTTGTATAGCTTCAATGATTGATTAACAATTAAGTTTACACAACTGAACATTTAATACACAGTTAAAATATAATTTATCAGACAGCACAAGTAGCTTCCGTGTCTCTTCTCGATCATCTCTTCCTCAATGAGGAGTAAGCGCTTGCGCATGGTTGCCAGATTGCTTAAAATATGCAAAACACACCGAGGAGAAAATGTATGGAATTAACAGCAAAGCTCTGATTCGGGGATTAGAACTATTGAAAGCTTGTGTAGTAGACGAGTATAGAGCAATCTGCAATACGTTTTGGTAAAGTTTTTATGCGTCCACATGGAGACGCATTTCTGTCAATACGCAAAAAAATTTTATCGGATAGGCGTTTTGTCCACACGGATCCGGCATTTTCCTAAGGTGCAACCGCTATATTTTGAAACCGGGTCCCAGAGTGGATAAATTTGAAAACACCGTCTTTGCGTTTTCGTCTGGACGGCTAATCCGTATATTTTCTGAAACGATGACGTCATCAGCCCACGTCTCCCCCCTAGTCAGACACCTCTACGTCACGTAACAGCAACAAAAACATGAACAAACACTGAACGATTGTCTTTTTATTAACTAACATTAACACTGATTAATAAATGTATTGTTCCATGTTCGTTTGTGTGCCACGCGCAAGGTTTATGAGCATAGTCCAAGTCTTCTTCTCTGTTTTTAGTGTATCTCTGTGTCAGAATTACAGCGCCACATACTGGTCTGGCATGTATACTACATCATTTTGCGGTTTCGTGTGGACGCGGATATTTCTTGAGACGAGGAAAAAAAAGATCGGACTGGGGTAAGCTCCATCTCCGTGTGGAGGGGGCCTTAGTCTAGTCTTATTTCATCAATTTGCATGTTGATATAGTCTTCGTTATCGTTTATTGACCTCATTGTCATCTTGTCTTTGTCTCGTCTTAGTCATGGGAAAAAACTAACATTTTTCGTCATAGTCTTCGTTAACGAAATTAAAACTACTAGTAACACTGAAATGTTATTTTCTTGTAAAACATACTGCAATAATCTTTGTTTTAGTTCCAATGGCAGAAGAATAAACATTTACAGCATAGTCACTTGTTTATATATATATATATATATATATATATATATATATATATATATATATATATATATATATATATATATATATATATATAAGAATTCTAAACGCAACCAATTTTAGAATAATAATTGTATTATTTGCAGTTTCGGACAATTCTGGTGCATCACTATTGCTAAAATGATGGTTTGACTTTTGACTGCCAACTTTTTTTTTAACCCTACAGACAACTCCAGCCCTGTATCCTCCTAATTAATTGAGTTCTCTGAATCTTGTAAGCCATGCATATCGCTGTTTTTTTAGAATAGAGATAGTGTGTAATGAAATATTCATCAGACGTGCTGCTGCTGCTGCTGTTTTGTTGTAAACTTCACATATAGTCAATTGGCACTCAACTGGAGGGCAGACCGGGGATTTACAATGCACATTTGATTAACCTCTATAGTTTTGCTTCGGACGTGCTAGTAGAATATAGTCTTAATTTATTTGGCTCAGACACTATCAGAATAACAATCTGGCAAAAAGTACATTGCACTCTTTCTCATGCGCTCTAGCTTTGCGTGTGTGTGTGCCCCTTAAAACGGCTCCCATGTCAGTCAAAGCCAGTCAGATCTCTTACATGCTATTACCTCCCAGCATTTTTTGTTGTGCAGTGTGTTTCCAGGCAGGTTTGAGTGCTCGTCAATTTCTCAAATAGTTAGGTTGGTCCCATGGGGCGTACGGCCACATCAGAGATCATTGAACACACGTTTTGTCTGGCAGGGTTTATAAATTTAGAGATTGGGTTAATGGTACGTTGGCTCTGAATAAAAGATGATCTGGAATACGCTGGTCAGGGTTTTTTTGTACCTGACCAGGCAGCTGGAATGACTGTTTTGCGCTGCTTTAGAACTCGTTCCTCATTGAGATGTGAGCTGCTGAGACCGGCCGGTCAGATCACACACACCGATGCATAGTGTAAGACCTTACTAGAAGTCGTGATCACTGGGGCGCAAAAACAGACGCTTTACAACCCACAGGGCTTTAGCACACAGAGAAAAATCAGGCTGCAGTCATACCATATGGAAGTGCTTAGTCAAGACATTATGCCTGCTTGTGTGTTCCGGACGTGTGAGATTGTTGTCACGTGTCTTAAACGTATTCTGTGCCATGTCGCATGCAAAGGTCTTTCTCTCATGCATTTGAACTCACTTACATTAAGTGCATTAAATATTGTGCAGTATATGGCAATTTTCTGATGAAGTGCATTTAACCAACCATGAAAAGATCATTAAGGCTTCAGAATCCATGGATTAGAGTGAGCTTGAATATTTTACACACTCTTGATCTGTTTAAGGCCATTGAAACTACATTATAGTGTAGGATAGAAGCTAGAAGGCTGTGTTAATCTAAAAATTTATGTTTATCATTAAATGATTTGATAAATTACACTGAGGACTGCTGATTAGTAATTAATTGAAGTTCTGGTACTGTGACATCTCTAGTACTACACACAGCTGCATAAAATATGTCATTTGAGCAGATTGGGATATGAGAGTGGAGAAAGTAAAAAAAAAAAAAAAACACCATTCTATCCATAATTTATCATGCAGCCCTAATTAGTATTAAAGCTATAGTTCACCCAAAAATATAAATTGTCATTAATTCAGTTCAAAAACTGTAAGACCTTTGTTAATCTTTGAAACACGAATTAAGATATTTTTGATGCATTCCGAAAGTTCTCTGACCCTCCCATAGACAGCAAGAATCCTTACACGATCAAGGCTCAGAAACATAGCTAGGAGATTGTTAAAATAATCCATGTGACATCAGTGGTTCAACTGTAATTTTACGAAGCTACGAGAATACTCTGTGCGCAAAGAAAACAACATTTTTGGAGAGTATCACATACGTAAACAACGTATGTAACCTATGTATGCGTATACATTGTTTACGTTTAGATCAAATCGTGAACAGTGTATCCATGTACAGTACTGCTGATTCAGAACAGCATACGTTGTTTACGTATGTAATACTCTCCAAAATGCCCGTGCAGGGTGTCGCAGAGGAGACAAATTGTTGAATAAAATATTTTTTTTTTTCTTTGCACACAAAAATGCATAAAAAATATCTTCATTTGCGTTCCGAAGATGAACAAAGATTAAATAATTACTTCCCAGTAATTATTAATAATGATCACTCCACTTTCCAGACCATAGTATGTAATTGATGCAGATGTAATGACAACGCCATGTTCTGTAATCAAATACTGCTTTTGAATTTTTTATTCCGAGAGATTGTTGACCCGAATATAGAAAGTTGACCTGAATATAGATTTCAGTGTCTGCATATCACACATAGCTGATTCAGTCCAGCTGAAAACTGGCCATTCTGTTCCATGTGCCAATCATCTCAGCACAGAGAGGAGCAGGTCCTCCACACTGGATCCCTGTGTAAGAAACCAGCATGGACTGAGACAAAGTCTTGGCTAATGAAGCCGCTCAGGACAGTATGAACTGTCTGCAGTTCCCGAATGAACGTGCTTGTTACTCACGACCATTTCCTCTAATAGAACTCGTAAGGAAAAAGCCTACTCTCCTTCTATATTTTTCTCCACAATGTCCACCAGTCTGATTGTGATTTGGAAATAACCATTTCCCAAGAGTGAATGAAGCCACTGTGTGATGGTCCCTGCCATGAACTGTGCAATTAAATAAAAACACATCACATTTTTTTTTAGAAGTGCAGAAGAGCATAGAGAAGTGGTAAGAAAGAAGAAGAACACGTCAGTCTGGCCCTAAGCCCTTGTGTGCTCATTTAGCACAGTGGCTGCTGAACCATGATGTTCTGTCAGTATACAGCCTCACTATTAATGGCCCAACAAAAGTCATATGCTTAGCTGTGTGTTTGGGGCACAGGTCAGAAACTGAATAAAAAAGTGACTAGCAGAGGTGTTGGGATTTTATTTCATTGAATTTGAAATAAAAAAGGTCTTTGTTAGTAAGCAGAACTTTACCTTTATGTGATAATTCGGGATGATGGCGTCATCACCAAAGCACCAGTTAATATCTAACTGTTTGTGTTGTGGCTGTTGGAAAGGAAGCCATATAAGTGTTCTTTGACAAAATGTGTATGGATTATGTCCCAGAATCCAGACTGTTTAGAAAATGGATCATTCCATTTTCTTAATGGGGAGTGCTGGGAGATGTGGTAACATCGTTATGAATAAGTCTGTTTCAGTGGGGTTAGGCGGTGTATAAGAGGCATTTTTTGGTATTTATATATCTTTTTTGTATTTCTGTTTTTGAGGAAATGTGTTCTGTGAGATGTACTTTGGGATATGTGCTCCCCTATGGGAATGTTGTGTGCCATTAATGTCTATGTTTAATAAATGTATTTAAATTTTATGTCTGGCGGGAAAATAGCCTATATAATCAGTAGGTGCGTTGACAGGGTCCCTATGTAGTGCTCACTGCTCCCTACTGCCTTAGCATGGGATATCCATTGAAGTGGACTTCAATGACAACAATCGCTCATTTGGAATGCCCTGGAACATCATCAAAGAAAGGCAACAATGGGGTCACTCAGATTATTGTATAGCAATTTTTTTAAGTTATCGGCTGATATTTCATGTGCATCTTGTCAGTAAAGCCAGTTCTGTAATCATCGGTAAAAACATGCACAAAATATGATCATGCTTTGGCGCAGCTTGTCAGTGAACAACGGCTTTGTGTAGTAAATGCTGCTACACGTGAAATCACGCACGTGTAGAGATTTACCTCTGATTACAGAACTTGCTTTACCGACAAGATGCACATTAAATATCAGCCGATATTTATTTGTACATCCCTATTTTATTTCAAATTTAAATGCATATAAAATAAATATACAATTATAGATCTAATAAATAGTCAAAATGCAAATGTTTAGACTGTTAACAGATTGTCGTGGTCTCATCTCGTGCTCTTTTTCCAACGCACAGCCTCGAAGTTAACTCTCTTGAAGTAGCGTAAATAAAATAAATTACAGAGCCTCAGCTCTTTATCCCTGGTTTTACTTATTTTCACCTATTCATACTATACAATATGCAAATGTGACATTCATCGCCATAACTGTTCATAAATACTCTAATTTCTATAATAACATTTATTGCAACCCCTCCATTAAAGAGCCTTTAAAACACTCTTCATACGGCTCTGCTTTATCGTTAATTCTGACTGGTGGCATGGTGCGCAATGCCTGTTGGGTGATTCTCCCTCTCCACTTCCTGTAAAGTGATGTATAGACGTACCATTATTCCCTGTGACATTCACAGTGCCCTTCAAACTGAACATGTTTGCTCCCTTCGGATTGGAATCTCAACTAAAAATGGCGGAATACCCTGTGAAGTCCACTTACGGTCGAATGGAACGCACCTATTGTGTTTGTATTTGTAACGGGAAACTTTTAACAAAATTGTTGCTGTAGTTGTCATTTGTGTAGAAGTTTATATAAATTGTCACATAGTAAATCTTGAATTTTTATTTACACGAGCATATTTAAAATAAATTAAAAAAATTCACGATGGATTTTTATAGGTTGAGATTAAACCACTGGGTCAGTTAGGCCATCCTTAAAAATATTTTGGTTTGCAGTAACAGTAATTTTTTTAAAAATAAGGGTCGGTAGGTCGGTCTATATATTTTTTTTTTTCAAGTTTCAATGTAAAAAAAAAGTTAATTTTTGTGATGGTGATGACGTCAGTATGAATTAAAACAAATTAGCTGTCACTGATTGGGTCTTCAACCCCCATCTTCGGGCGCATCATTGCAAACCTCATTTTGATGCAGGCTATACAGACCACAAACAAATTTAAATCTTTGTCAAAAACATGTTTAATGCATGAATTTCAGATGAGAAGAAAAAAAAAATGAGGTACTGTTATACTGTTTTACTTGGATCCACCGCTACGTATCAATGCAACCCACGAATGAGAGACAGTTTACGTTGCTTTCTTGGGTTGTCACTTTTGTGAAAAAAATCCTGTTTGATTTGAGTGACAAGTGTTCATTGAATCGATTGTTGAAGTTTTATGCGGTAAATAATCACATAAAAATACTGTTATTTTCAAGCTGGCTCAGTTAATACGCATGCATTTTGAGTACATGAGCAATCAATGGTGCTATAAAAAAGACACCTGGCTCTTTTAACAATGTAAGACAAGACTGCAGCTGCCATATTGCAAATGCCATTCATTTTTATAAGAGTGAACTCTCTCCTGTCCTTATAATGTCTCCTATTTTTAATGTGACCTTCATAAAACAAGAAGAAAAAGTTGCAATCTGTTAGTTTTCATAAAAATCAACCCCTGAGACATGAAAGTTCCCATAGTTTGAAGAAACTCCCATCTGTTTGAAGAGGGTGATTTCAAGTTAATGATTGTAGTGTTTGCGTGTGTGTTTTTTCTTCTGCCAGTTGCCTGCCTGCTGGCAAACACAAATTGGAGCATCTTTGGTACTAAATGGTTTGATGCTTTTAGGATTCAGCAGACAGCTGTGTTGCCCCGGTGTTTGCACGTTCAGCCTTGAATTAAGTGACGATGGATTCCTACAGATGCTTGGGCAGAATTACGGTCTGGTGTTGATGGACATCAGCTTATGTGCATTTTGTTGGTTGTCTGAAGCCCGTCGTCCAGTGTCACAGCAGGCTTCAGGAGTTCCTGCTGCTTGGGGATGTGCTTACAAACAACTTCTTGCCGAGCAAGACGAGTCTTCATGTTTTAGCTGTAATCACCAGCCTAATCTTATTTTTGAAGTTGTGTATTTTGCTTTAGAAGCTCTGACTAGAGATTGTGTCAGTCCTCAGAGTTCACTGATACAGTCTGTTTATATATTTTCCTCATTACATCAGTGTCACTAGAGGAAGTAATGTTTTACTGTTTGTATTCAGTAGCGACAGTACCCTTCTGCTGAATCTACAACCCTGCGGCAAAACTATTTATTATTATCATTTATTTAGCTGAGTTGTGAGCTTGAAGTCTGAATTGAATATGTTGAGGACAAGACAAAATATAGGACAATAAACTTTATGTAGTTCTCTTTGGTTGCATGAACAAACAAATGAACAGCGCAATCAGTGATGTCTGATTTATGAACAAGTTGCTGGTTCTTTTTAAAATACTTTTTTTTTTAAATGAGTCATTTAAATGATTAATCACTCTGAGTTGAGTTTGCAAATTATTGGCGTAGAAATGAAATAAGTCATAGAATCATTCAGAGTGATTACTGGGTCAACTGACTCATTAAACGTTTTTTTTTTTTGGTCTCGAAATGAGCCAAGAATCATAACTATTATATGTGCTAATGGATCGTGAGATGATTAAATAATTACTTTCAATTTGTATGTCAGTATGCAATAGTTTTTTTTTTTCTTTCCTGATACAAATATTAATTTGATCTTTCTCAGTGCTAGTTTTCGTACGTTTAACGTTCCTTTACTAAAAAGGTTAAATATGAATTAAGCTATTAATTGTTCAATTGTATATAATTAAATTAACACAATATATGCAACCTTCAGATACAGCCTATTATTTTAAGTGAACCTTTTGTCAGCATTTAAGCATTTTATTCAAGACAAGTAAAAAATGGATATTTAAATAAAATTCAAATATCCATTTTTTTAAATATCTTTGTCACAGAATAAAGTCAGTCATATAGAAGAATTGTCATTTTTGTTTTGACTATCATGTAAGTGTTCAAGTATGCATTATAGTCCGAAAAATACGGTACATAAATTTCAGCTTTGTCCTGACTGCATGATTATTAGTTATAAATTAAATTCTGTACTGTTTGTGTTTTACTGAGTAGGTGTGTTCTTAAATTAGCTTGAAACTTTCTTAGACTTTAGTTTGTATCACATGCTTGATTAAATTGTAGATGTGCACCATGGGATCAAAAGGACAATTCTTTAAAAAAAAATTGTCCTGCCAAATAATGTTCTTTTGAATTACTTTCCAGTATTTGTCAGCCAAGAATAAACATGGAAGATTGAACCACCTTGCAGATGCTGCCAATGTCAATTCCCTGCCAAATAGCTCTGAAGGTCAACCTTCATTTCGATAATACTGCTTCCAGGAGGTTCTCTCGTCGTAATGGCTTTCTTTCAGATCCCAAATGAGCGGCCATCTGTTATACAGACCTTGCTGAGATGTGCCACAGCATGTGATGTTACCGTCAAACATTAGGGCTCGTTTCTTGTTTTGTTTTTTTTTGCCCCTGTTTAAGAATGGCCAGTTGTTGGTTTCATCGATTAGTCCATAACATGAACTGAGATGGAAGATGGTTCAATAGTTGATTGTATTTTCGATGTTGGATTGTTATCGACCCACAACCTTCTCGAGGGGTGCAACTGGTCATAAGATCGAGTCTTTGTATTGATGGACACGCAGGCTGGTATCACATCACCTCTAACCTGAGGTCACAACATGCTCTCAGCAAGGGGTTCATTACTGTAAATAGCTTTATCAGGTCATTAAGTGCTGGTTGTAATTTACCAGTGTAATTGGAATAGATAAGATCTGTTTATAGTGTCTGAGTCTCTGTTAAATCTGTGCAGTGGACATCTTAGAGGATGAGATTGTATAGTTCTGAATTGGGTTGGTATTCAGAGGGTGAAACCAGTCATGTAGGGGGAAAGCTTTTGGGATGTGAATGTCGAACCGAGGGCTGTGTGTTAGAAAGCTTCGAAGTGAAGTGATTTATGACCTTCTCACACTTCCTCACTGGGGTTTGAGTCCTCGAGGGCCTGTGAAAAGACACAGCAGTGAACAAATATGCTTTCCTTTCACCTTTTGATTTGCATCGTCTTCTTGTAGAACACCTTTATTTGCTTCCTGTTTGCATCTGCCTTCTGTGTATTGAGTGCTGTGTTATGAAACTTTGGGCTTCAGCAGAATGTGAGCTGCAATCATTGTGGGTTACATGAATGTGGTCATAGCCATGCTGATTCTAAGAACTGTACCGGCAGCACAACTTTCTTATTTATCAAGTATAAATGTTACTGAGCATTGTGATACAGTGATGTATGAATGTTTGTGTGATGTATGTATATGCTCTATAATTGTGTGTTGTGTGTGTATTCTTTTAAATTTGTTTGTTTGAATCGTTCTTGAAATAGGCCTATTTTTCTGTTGTAAATGTCCCAATTGAGGACCAGGATGGGAAAGTTTAAGATAAGTTCATGTTATATGTTTTGGTTGCATTTGTGAGTTAATAAAAATGTAGATGGGTGTTTAAAATAGGTTTATAATATAATAATATCGACATATCTATCAATATTCTCCCGTATCGAATTGCATCTAAACCATATCATAGAATCGTATCATTGAAGTATCAGCAAATATCGTATCGTTGGTATTAGTGATGAACCATCCAATTTGCAACCCTAATGAA